>NC_080164.1:23665464-23811357 GCF_950295315.1 Erinaceus europaeus
AAATTCTGACATGTCTGTTATAACACATAGTTGTCAGTGATTAAGAAAAACAGTTCAGGGGGTTGGGCGGTGGCACAGTGGGTTAAGCACACATGGAGCAAAGTGCAAGGACTGGAGTAAGGATCCCGGTTCGAGCCTCCGGCTCCCCCCCTGCAGGAGTGTCACTTCACAGGCGGTGAAGCAGGTCTGCAGGTGTCTCTCTCTCCCCCTCTTTGTCTTCCCCTCCTTTCTCCATTTCTCTCTGTCCTATCCAACAATGAATGACATCAACAATAACAATAATAACCACAACAAGGCTACAACAACAAGGGCAACAAAAGGGGGGAAAAAAGGCCTCCAGGAGCAGTGGATTCATGGTGTAGGAACGGAGCCCCCGCAATAACCCTGGAGGCAAAAAAAAAAAAAAAAAGAAAAATAGTTCAGAGAAATAACAGACATTATAATTCAAGGTGTCTATCTAGAAATCAAGGGTTCTCCAACAAATATGTAACTGTGGTTACTGTTAAGTCTCTATTGTTAATAGCATTTTGAGGGGTAATTATTCTTCAGTTCTTGCATATCATATTCTTCAGAGTCTCTATGCCACTTAGCATTTGGCAGCCCCAAACTCCACACTGAGAACAGTTTATACTCACATAGCTTACTTGGTCTGATCCAATTAGTTCCAAACACCTTTACTGATAAGTCGTTGAAGTATTTTCTAAACATCCTTTTTCAGTGTACTATATTAGTGATGTGCTATTTAAGTAAAATCAAACTTGGATTTCCACCTGCCACTTAGTGCTTTTTAATCTCATTTGGGTAAGATTATATCTCTTTATTTTGTCAAAAATCAGTGCTTTTTGATCAGAAAAATGGAAGAATTTCATATGGCATTTTTTCTGTTTATATAAATCAAATGTAGGCTTGGTATCTGTCTACAAAACTCTTCCAAAGTATATAATTAGTGCTTCAAGAAATCATGTTTTTGGCACTATAGCTGAGTGGATATCGATATTTCTTTAAAGCCAAGTTCTGGAATCAACAAAACTTTTTTTTCCTGATAGCACATGGGATAGTTAATGACTTATGAACAGATGATTAAAATATCTACAGATGTGTTTCTATTGCACAGGTAATTTTTTTCTGTGTCAAATACATGAAAAAGTACAAGAATTAAGGATGTCCCAAATTAAGTGATATCTCATTGTATTCACTTCTCAATTAATAATAATAATAATAATAATAATAATACACAGGTAAGAGGGTTAACACTGCGCCTTTCTCTACTCTTTTCTTTCCTAGATACTAGCATTTGACTGTTCATGTCCAGCTGTCTGACAGTCCATTAACCCTGTCACCAAACAGGGAGGAAGGAAGAGGAGAAGCAGATGCACTGAGTAACTTTCACAGCCCTATGGAAATGATGGGGAGTGCTTTAGTGGAGGAGTACAAAGAAATGAAATGTTTAAACTATAGACATACCTTACTGTTTATATGTAATGCTATTTTCTAGAATGCACAGTAGCTTGGCAGGTTGTAAAGAGATACAAAATAAATACATATCCACTCAGCAGTGTCTCTAGTACTTGCTCCCATTACACACCACACACCTTAGAATTATTGATTTTATGCCTATTGTTTTCATTGTCAGGGCTTGACCAATTTGGGTCCTTTATTTTTTTTATTTTTATTTTTTTAGGTAGACAGATAGTGGTAGATAGATAGACAGACAGATAATTGTTCTTAAATCTAAAGAAAGATATGAATTTCACCCAGGGTGGTGGGAACCCAAGCTCAACCCTGGATTATAGATATGGCAAAGTATTCACCCTCCCCAGGAGAACTATTACAGTGCCATTTGAAATAACGTCTTCAACACACTAAAATTGAAGTTGACTGAAATTATTTTTGTCCTACTGTGCAACAGTAACTGAAACTTTATCTAGCACCAATAGCTGTTTTTGTTATTTATTTATTTATTTGTTTGTTTATTGTGACCAGGGTAATTGCTGGGGCTCAGTGCCAGCACACAAATCCAACTCTCCCAGCAGTCATTCGCCCCCCTCCCCCCCACTTTTTTTCCTACTTGCTAGGACAGAGAGAATTGAGAGGGGAGGGGGGAAATAGGGAGAGAGAAAGAGAGACACCTGCAGACCTGCTCCACCTCTTCATGTGCTTCACCTGCTTCACCTATTCAGGTAGGGAGCAAAGGCTCAAACATGGGTCCTGGCTCATTTCTTATCAGAGTGATTTCATAAAGACTTGCTAACTAAGTCAGAGACACTGGTCAAAGCAAAGCAGAGTTGGACACAGTGTAATTACAGAATGTGTCTTCTGCTGCTCCAGCATTGTTTCAAGTGGAGTAGAGAGGGTAAAATAGCTTTAAAAGGCTAGTGCCTTTAAAAAACAGATATAGATTAAAATTTAATAAACCTAGCATGATTTTATTATAAAAATATCTGCACTATCTGAAAAAGGATGATAATATCAAAGAAAGATTTTTCCAAAATAAAATCAATAATTATAATATGCTAATTCAAATGAAAGCTTTATATAAATATTGTTGACTGTAAACCCCATCAATTTGATTTGGTCTGGGGCCCATATTCAGCTTAGGAGCCTATTGTGACCTCTGCATCCCTGCAGATCTGGGCTCACATTCTGTGGTTCTTCTTCTAGCTTCTTCTAGCGTTTTCCCTTCTTCCGTAGCCATTCTGTGGTCATGAGTAGGAACATTCCAACCTGCCCCAATATTGACCCATCTTCCTCAGGTGTAGTATAGAGTATGTTATCCAGCCTCCCTTCAGGATGGAGCATTCTCTACCTTTCTTGATCCAAGTTGAGGGCAAGGTCCTATCGGGGACCCACAAAGGGATCTATTTTGTTGTTCCTGATAGAGATAACTGGTAACAATGGAGAGAGGGATTTACTTGAGGTTTAGGCCCATCATTTCTGTTTGGGAATCTCAGGACTCCCTGAATAGGGTCCCAGCTGATGGGGTGGCCTGATAGTGACTAAAGAGTCATCCTTAAAGTATACCAGTCTCTTGTCCTTATTCAGCTTTTGCAGTCCTTGCTTTGCTGAGGTTAGCTTTGGAGTGAGTAAGATAACTGTAATAGGAAGTAGGTGAGGAGGGTTATCTAACTCTAATTAGATAATATTTCATTATGAATTTTATACTGACTCACAGCAGACTATCCTGTACTTTTGCTTTCAGGTATATATTTTGCCTTAATTTATGGATACTTGTGGATATATGCTCTATGTCAAGGGATCTGGTCTATATATAGGTTCTGGGACTTTGTTAGGAAGTGAACCACCTGGAATGGAATTAGAGAATCCTATGAAAGGAAATATCTCACCCGAGTAATAAGGATGAAGGGTTGACATTCCACATCTGATGTTTCTGGACACAGTCTGAAGTGAAGCATGCTGAAGTGGTACTCCTTGCATTGATTAGTTTGGGGTTAGCGGATGCAATATCATTTGGTGTGAATTGAGAGAAGCATGCCCATGTTCAGCTGGGAAGCAATTACAGAAGCCAGACCTTCCACCTTCTACACCCCACAAATGACCTTGGGTCCATAGTCCCAGAGGGTTAAAGAATAGGAAAGCTATCAGGGGAGGGGGAGGGAGTTTATACAGAGTTCTGGTGATGTGAATTCTGTGGAGTTGTACCCCTCTTATCCTATAGTTATGTCAGTGTTTCCTTTATTTTTATTCTTTTTTTGAATTTATTTTAAAAAGAAGACATTTACAAAACCATAGGAAAGAGTCGTACAACTCTACACAATTCCTACCACCAGATCTCTGTATCCCATTCCCATCCCCTGATAGCTTTCCTATTCTCTATCCCTCTGGGATTATGGACCCAAGGACATTGTGGGATGCAGAAAGTGGAAGGTCTGACTTCTGTAATTGCTTCCCTGCTGAACATGGGCATTGACTGGTTGATCCATACTCCCAGCCTGCCTCTGTCTTTCCCTACTGTGGGGTGGGGGTCTGGGGAAGCTGAGCTCCAGGACAATGTTTCCTTTTTATAAATAAAAAAAAGAAAAAGAAAAGGTTTGTATATAAAGCAGTTAGGCTGCCTCTAATGCCATAGTCATAGTTTCTTGCATATGCCCCATGCACATTAAGAATGCATCCATCATATAAACTAGGGAATAAATCTTGTAGTTTTTAAAGATATCAGCAGCACAGACAGAAAATATTCTGCCTTGTTTGCAAGAAATAAAAGTAATCTAGATATTTTTAAAAGATATTTTAAAATGAAAGTAGGTACCAGGACACCTGGAAAATCCATTTCCCTCCATTAGAAAGAAATTAATTTGGTGGGGAGTCAGGCAGTAGCATAGTGGGTTAAGTACATGTGGTGCGAAGTGCAAGGACTGGTATAAGTATCCCAGTTTGAGCCTCTGCCCCTCCCCACAGGGGAGTTGCTTCACAGGTGGTGAAGCAGGTCTGCAGGTGTCTGTCTTTCTCTCCCCCTCTCTGTCTTCCCCTCCTCTCTCCATTTCTCTCTGTCCTATCCAACAATGACGACATCGGTAACAACAACAATAATAACTGCAACAACAATAAAAAAAAAAAAGAAATTAAGTTGGCGGTATATATATATGGTGGCATTCTGTAGAAGTGTGCCTTCTCTTGAAATTTAGTACTCATTGCAGGAATAAGAATCTTTAATATATTGGTTGGGGAATTTACCAAAAGTTCAGGACAGTTGCTATGATTTTACATTTCTTTACTTGGAAGAAATTTCATGACTAAGAAGTATACTGCCATCATTGTGTCAATACACAGGTGCTTTATTTATAAGTCTAGTTTGAGAGATTGACTACACCAGATGTTTCTTGGTGAGTTTCATAGCCTATGGCACAAGAACTTTGTTTCCTTTATTTCCAACACAAACATACTGCAGCCTCTGTATTGACTCACTGACTAAACAGCTTCTATGTGAGATCAGCTTTGAAGAGTTCTGCTCACATGTTTGAAATACCATTGTTCATATTTAAAAGTATAGAAAAGAAAGCAATAAGCCTGCTCATAAGGAACTTGTTCACATTCCTTTTTATCTATACTGCCAAATCCACAAAATTGATACTTTATCTCTGGAGACAATCCTGTTTCCCTCTGCAATACTTGATGAGCTTGCTCTATGGGTATAGCAGACGTTCTCAAGAAATACCCAAACCCAAACCTTTCTGCTATAATTGTGGAGATAAAAACTATATGTTATAATAACTATATATATATATATATATATATATATATATATATATATGCTATAATTGTCCCGTTCCGCGGGACCTTCAATGTGGGTAAACCTAGGAGAGGGAGTGAGGACAAAGACAAGAGGGAGAAGGAATGAGGACAAGAGACGCAAGAGAGAAATGAGACAAGACAGGATTCTGATCCAGTCTGTTTATTAGCACAAAAAGTGCTGTTTTTAAGGCTGGGGTAAGGGGGAGGTTAGCAGTTGGGGGCAGTTGGTTGACTTGGCATGTTGTCATGGTGATCAGCCTTTATCTGGAAGGTCCTGGGTGATTCATAGGGAGGTGGGTAAGTTACCTGACTTATGAGAAAAGGTACAGTGGTGACAAACAGAAACTTTTCTTTGTCAAGACTCTAAGGAGCTGGGAAACAGAAACTTATCTTTTAAGCAAGGCCTTATGTGAACAATGGCTATGTGGCCATGTCAATAGCAACCTTGAGGGCACATGTGGCTCCCCACAATAATAAAATTACACCCTTCATGTATATATCAGTGGCCTCATACCCACTATATTATTAAACATTTTGATGTTATTAAAATGCTAAATTACCTGGATGATTGTGCATCATAAATTTTGTAACCATTTGTTTCATTTTTTTGAGCAAAAGAAAAAAATTATAACAAATACACTAGGTTGCATTTGAATGAACTTGATTATCCTATATGAACTTTAAGGAGAACTGTAATGAACAGTGTATAGTGTTCAAGACTGAAAGGAGAGAAATGCTATAGTCAGGAGGAAATGATCAAAGAGATTAGATATTTTTTATTTTAATTTATTTATTAAAAGGAAACACTGACAAAATCATAGGATAAGGAAGGTACAACTACATACAACTCCCACCACCAGAACTCTATCCTATCTCCTCCCCTGATAGCTTTCCTATTCTTTAACCCTCTGGGAGTATAGACCCAGGGTCACTGTGGGATGCAGAAGGTGGAAGGTCTGGCTTCTGTAATTTTGTATGCACACAAAATATTTCGTCCATTGAGAAGTAAACAACATCCTTGAGAAATACTCCTTCCCTCTCTTTCTCCCTTCTGTCCTTTTTCCCCTTCTCACTTTCCTCTTCTCTTTCCTTTACCTTATTTTTTCCTTCAACACAGAAACAATAGGGCAACAGCAAACTTCAGATTGAGAATTGAAAGTTTTTAACATTCTCAGTTATTCCAGATGCTACTGACGAACTCGTCACTGAAGGGATAGAGAGAATCATGATGAAACAAACATAGGTATTTGTTCTGCAAATGCTCACTGCTGCTAAATTGTTGGAGGCATGTGTTCTGAGCATCAAAATCAATCCTAAAAACTTTTCACAAAATACATTAATAAGGCCACCAGTATGGACATATATAAGAATGGTTATCTTCATGCTTATGCAGCTCAGCAAGAATTTATCTGTATTCTCACAATTATGGAATAATCCACGCTACTCATGGTTTGCTAAGAGTCAGGGTTTATACCAGAGTTTAGCAGACTTTTATCTATCAAGAGCTACACAGAACATATTTATGCTTATGGGTCATGTGTTTTGTTAACAACTCAACTCTGTCAATGCATTGTAAAAGCAGCCAGAGTAAAAATATATACCAATATAAATGGCTCTGCTCCAGTAAAACTTTATCTTGGACACAGAGAAATAGTGGGTCAGATTGGGTCTTCAGGCCTATGGTCCCAGCTCTTTCACTGAGCAGTTTTGCACTGGACCCTAAATATATTCAGTATAGGTGTGAGCCTTTCTGTGGAGCTAAACTGCATGTCAGAGGCCTCCCTAGTATCACGATGGCAGATCCAAATTCATAATGAATGTGCAGAATAATAGGGATGATTGGTAGTGGAACAGTGATATGATTTCTAAGACATACTTAGTTTGAAAATGTGCAAGGCCAAAATCAATTCTATGATTACACTGAACTCCTGCAATGGCACTCTTTAAGTGCAAGGTGTTGGTGATTATTAGCAGTCATTATTTTTGCAGGGAGAAGTATGGTCTCCGAAACAGATACCTTTTCCCTAGTATGACCTGAAATTAGAGTCTATTGTGAATCTCCTCAACAAGAAATTTGAGGGTTTGATGGTTTGTGCTGTTGGCTAAAAATAATATCCTGTAGAAGACAGGTGGGGCTGGAGTGATTGCTAGCCTTTAATGGCTCTATGAAATGAGCACATCAAGGTTCTCATTAAATGTATCTAAACCTTGGAAGTGTATGAGGGGAGAGCACACTCCCTATTGCTAGAGGCTAAACAATTATCGCCTAACACTCCATGATTATTTTAACACATTTCTAGGTTTTAATTTCAAAGAACTATTTTTATGAGACTTTTTAAAAATTGTGATTTATAATTTTCTTCGTTTTAAATTATTTACAACATCTGTCTATACTTAACTATTTAGAAAGTATTTCAAAGATAATAGTTTAATAACTAATTACTTATCCACGTGCCCGCTAACACTTATTTTTTAAAAAATATTTATTTTATTTATTTATTTATTCCCTTTTGTTGCCCTTGTTGTTTTATTGTTGTAGTTATTATTATTGTTGTTGTCATTGTTGGATAGGACAGAGAGAAATGGAGAGAGGAGGGGAAGACAGAGAGGAGGAGAGAAAGATAGACACCTGCAAGACCTGCTTCACCGCCTGTGAAGCGACTCCCATGCAGGTGGGGAGCCGGGGTTCGAACCGGGTTCGAACCGGGGTCCTTATGCCGGTCCTTGTGCTTTGCGCCACCTGCGCTTAACCCGCTGCGCTACAGCCCGACTCCACTAACACTTATTTTTGTTGTGTATTTAACTTCTTGACTATTTGGAATACATTCAGTTTTATTCTTTTCATGTTATATTAGGGAAATTGCAACTGCTGGAAAGGAAATGTACTCCTATTCAACAATAATTAACAATTATTTCCCAACATCATATATTCTTGTGTACTTCCTAAAGCATAAATCCCCAAATTTTTGCTAAATATTCAAAGCATCAAGATCTGGTCTGAAGCAAAGGATTCCAAGTTCACTCCATATGTCCTATGAGATCACTTAGAAAACCAGTGTTTCCCCAGTTGGAACTTGGCCCAGCTGTTCCCCTCTGCTCATCCTGGATTGCAAATTTCTCCTTTGAACTTCTCTTTTGTCTAAAAGATATACCACCAAGATTAAAGTATCTGTCATCTCTACCTTTCCATAATTTACCTCCCAAACACAAGAATTCATAAAGTGATAGATATATTCTTTCAGTTTATATAATAATTTCCAGTTATGTCTCCAAAAACATTCTAATCATTTTAAGACATAATAAGGGAATAGATGATCAGAGAAAGAGAGTGATAGTCTATAGTGAAGCCTATGGGGGAAAAAAAAAGGAAAACCATAAACTTCAAATCCTATACCCTTTCTGAAGAGGAAAAAATAGCAAAACATATTGATGTTGAGATAGTGGATCTGCAAAGGTTGTTAAAAGGGATTTACAAATCCAGAGACACATACCTAAAGTCATAATCAGTGAGCAACTGGGGGTTCCAGGGGGAGAACAATCTATCAAAAATCATATGAAAAACTGATTTTAAAAGAAAGATTTTCTTGGAAAGAAGAGAGATTTAGTGAAGTCGACAGTAGGATTTGAAAACTGGATGCTAAAAGGCAAAGTGAACTATTTGATAGTGCTGTTTACTCTTCTACAAATATCTCAGAAAATTTGTAATGAAAATACCATTTTAGCAACTTGACAGATATATGCACCTAGTTTCAATATCACAAAGATAATTAACAAAATAATTGATGTTAATTTGAACTCCAGTTTTCTAGAAATCTCCAACAAATGAGCATTAAAAACAAAAATAATATATATCTGCTATGAAATTAAAAACTCATTTTTTAAATATTCACTGTCACCTAAGGCAGAATGAGAAAGAAAGATAAAAAAAAGAAAAAAAAAGGTCTACCCAATATGGAGTTCTAGAAGTAAATTACTAAGTAAAAAGATAAAAAGTATATGCATATCAATTTGTAACATATATATATATATATATATTATACCTTTATAAAATGTTCTGTGTAGATATATATTATGTTAACATACATACTTGTAGTAATGCTTACATGCATATACTTAGTAGATAATGTATACTCTTTCCACTATTAACTTCTTCTTCTAGCATTTGCCCTTCTTCTGTAGCCAGTCAACAGCGTCAGGTTGAGCCTGATGTAAAGTTTCGAGACCTCCTTTGAATCTGGAGAGGTGGCTATGTGGGTCATAGTCTGTCTGTAGCCGCAGGGGCAGTTCGGGTCGTCTCTGGCTCCCCAGTACTATTAACTGAACCATAAAAACTAACAAAGAAAACTAGTTATAAAATTGTTGGAGAATATTGATGAAATATGTGACTTTCAGAATAAAAACTGCACAGTATTGAGAAGCCTCAAACTTGAAATATCATATTCAGAAAACAAAATATAAAGAACATATCCAATATTTATGTAAAGCATTATGAAAAACGAGGGGAAAATGGATAAAATAAGCTTTACTTATTGAATTAAGATAAATTTAATGCTAATTTTACCTCTTTATTTCTAAAATGTCTGTAAGTGCATTTTTTTTCCGCTTAAATTTAATTTTTTTATTTTTTATTATTTTTTTAATTTTTTATTTAAGAAAGGATTAGTGAACAAAAACATAAGGTAGGAGGGGTACAACTCCACACAATTCCCACCACCCAATCCCCATAACCCACCCCCTCCCATGGTAGCTTTCCCATTCTCTAGCCCTCTGGGAGCATGGACCCAGGGTCGTTGAGGGTTGCAGAAGGTAGAAGGTCTGGCTTCTGTAATTGCTTCCCCGCTGAACATGGGCGTTGACTGGTCGGTCCATACTCCCAGTGCATTTGTATACCTGTAAATTTAGTCTTGCTTTGTGTTGTCATACCTACATAGTCAAGCTGTACATTTGCAACTCATGTCATTACAGACATTTTCGTGTTTTGGGTGTTGAGTTCCTGAATTAAAAAAATCTCATACAGTTGTTTATAGGAAAGATAATTATATACAACTTGAGCAGATAGCTGAATAAATGTGAAGAACTATTCTTACATTTACAGAGTAGAAACACTGGTGGCCTATATGTAAGCAGAAGAAAATCTGTGGCAAATTTCTCAAGGTTAATGAACCAGGGTGTGGGTTTACTATTGTCTGTTATGTAAAGTCAAACACTACCATAGCAACTTCAGCACAGCACAGAGGGAAAAGGTTCATTTCCAAACACCAAAGAGAGAAGAGGTGAAGCTCAAAGCTTAGATTACCCTGGAGGCTTCTAAATCTCAGGGAACATTCATATAGGTAGTAGGGTGAGTGGTGGCTGGGCAACCTTGAGGTGAGTTCCAGAGAGAGCAGGTGGGGCGGGATGCATTGAATAGACCTTCTCCTGGTGCATCCCATGAGTCCATTCATTGGGGAAACTGATGATCCTTCCTAGCCGACTGAATCCACATGGATCCCAGTCACTTTCAAAGCCAGCAACAAGCAGCTCCTGACAGCTTTCAACCTGATGCTGTTGACTGGCTAAGGAAGAAGGGCAAACGCTAGAAGAAGAAGCAGGTGGGGCCAGGTCTCCTCAGTCTTCCCTCTTCTGACTCATGCCCTCCAGGGTTTTTTGTGAGTATCCTCTAAAGAGATGTTTCCAAAACAAAATTTGTAACAGGTTTCAGCTATTCTTTATTGTTTGGAAAGAGCAGGTAAGTAGGAATGCCTAGGAGAATGTAACTCTCAGATCACTGCCCTTTTGTTTTCCAAATTTAGTATTAGCATTTCAACTATTCCCTGCAAAACAATCCTTAAAACTGGGCACCTGAAGCTTTTATTTTAATCCCATACAGTTTATCAATTTGAGGTCAATCCTTTCCTCTGGGGTAACACCTGTGCTATATGGGACCAACATTTCACTAAGAACAGCCAGTTACAGACATGACACCAGTCTTTCCCCCATAGATAAGGGAGAGAAAAGAAACACTGTTTCACTACTCTTGAAGCTTCCCTTCCCCACCCCTAAGGTGGGGACTACTGGTTTGAACATGGGTCCTTGCTCATGCTAACTTGTACTCACAGGTGAACCTATGCCCAGCTCCTGATTCCCATGCTTTTATTCTGAGTCTTGTTTATAAAAATGCTGCCCCAGCTCCTGTTGGTGGAGCACTACTAATTACCCCTAGTTTTGTACTTCTTGGTTGGAATTAGTATTTCCTCCAAAAAGTACTTATTTTTGATAGAGCAGAGAAATTAAGAGGGAAAAGTTGACAGAGAGCAAGAGTGAAAGAGAGACGCCCAGACCCCCATAGTACTGCATCACTGCTCATGAAGATTCCCCCCCTACAGGTAAGGACAGGGGGATTGAACCTGGGTCCTTGCACAGAATAATGTGTGCTCAACTGTTTGCAGCACCCCTGCCACATCCCTGCAATGAACTCTTTAAAAATTGCATATGCCTCAGGTAAGCAAAATGCTCACCTTCATGGTGTGCTGTTTGCCATGGGTGTGGCCCAAGTGAGCCTGGTCTCCACCATAATGAATAAAAACTTTTGTTCCTTGGTTGCTCTCTTCCCTCTCACCTCCACGTTCTTGCTGTCTCTTTTTCAGTCTCTATCTGAAAACAAAATGCATTTCCCTCAGTTTACTTTTTAATGTATTAAGCAATGATGATGTTTCCAGTTGTAGAAAGGTGAAAGCCATCCGGTGTGTATCAAGAGGTTTCTACCACCGCTTATAGTGTAGCTATGGCCCTTTCCACCAGTGCTTTAATGGGCCAAAATAGATGTTGGCTGGTTACTGTACTAGTATGGGATTTAAAATTGCAACGAAAAAGGTAAGTTTAAACTACAGTACACATTTTCCAGCTGCTTACACTGTAAATCTTTATTGAAACTGAAGGTTTTTTTTTTTTAAGTTGCTAATTACATGTCCATCAGAAGAATGGAAGAGTAATTATCCTTATTGTGCTTAGTGACATTGAAACCTCTGTTATTCTGCAATTGGAACTACATAATTACAGATAATTGCTGGTACTGTATTGCTTGTTCAAATATAGCTCTGCAAAATTATTTTAATTAAACATGTTTAAAGTTTGGTTTGCTATCATAACCAAACAAACACTATTAAAATGTCACAATAGCGTATATTTCAGCAACTCTTGTTAATCAGCTTTTCAACTAATCACTTGATCAATTCTAGCTAAACTGACCTTATCCCACTTAAATATCAATTGCATGGAATGTAAAACAAAATGACTGATGCATTTTCTTTTCTAGGACCCAATTCTTAGCGTAAACTTAAAGCCTATTCTACAATTATTGGTAACACCATTGTTAACTCTAGGGAATGGTAGCATTGGGAAAATAAAATAGTTAGATATTTAATGAATATTAAATACACAAGGAACCATCTACAGGAAATCTGACACAATTAGCTCAGAATAAAGTCAAAGGATTTAGTAATGAGATATATAAAGCCCCCTTTAAAGTCAGTATCTCAGAATACATGTTGCTATAGGAATCAGTCATATGAGCTTTTTTGTTTGTTTGTTTTTTCCAGGGTTATTTCTGGGGCTAGGTGCTTAGACAACAAATCCATGCTGTTGGCAAATATATATATCCTTTCTTTAACTGATAAAGAGAAACAGAGAGGGAGAGATGGGGGTAAGAGGAAGAGAGAAAGACACTTCCAGTACTGCTCTAACATTTATGAAACTTACACCCCTCCCAATCTCCACTGTTGGAGATGTAAGACTTGAACTTGAGTCCTTGCACATGGTAGCATGTGCTACCTACCAAACACATGACTGCTGAGCACTAGTGTTTGTTAATGAGGGTCTTAGACATAGAGGTTCTTGTCTGGCTCAAAGAGGAGTCAAGACACTTTCAGATGAGTATTGTTTTCTGTAGAACCACACAATATGAGAAAGGGGACTCATGCCAAAAAGAAACATTTATTCCTTGAGCAACAGAGAAGCAGAGATCTTTGTTTTAGGGACTTGGCAGTTCCAGGTGTAGAGGACAGCATTACAGCCCATAGAGTCTGGTCTACAGTGCCGCAGATGTGGCAGATCTTCATGTTTCTTCATATGTACAGTGTTCAGAAGATGACTTAAGAATCTGGCACAGAGGTGGAGAGTTCTCTATAACAAAGATCTCTCAATCAACCTGGGCCAGCTTGGGTCACCAGTGTCCAAATTTGACCCCATGGTTTAGGCTGGTCTTCATGTTGCAACTTTGTTGGAGCATTGATTAACCAGAACAGTGAAGGTACTCATTGTTGGGCGCTGGGTAGTGGTGCCTGGGTTAAGCGCACATGGCATGAGGCGCAAGGATTCTGGCTCGAGCCTCCTGTTCCCCGCCTGCAGGTGGGTTGCTTCACGGGCGGTGGTGAAGCAGGTCTGAAGGTGTCTGTCTTTTTCTCCCCCTCTCTGTCTTCCCCTCCTCTCTGGATTTCTCTCTGAACTATCCAACAACAACGACAGCAATAACAACAATAACAATAAACAATGAGGACAACAAAAGGGAAAAAATAGTCTCCAGGTGCAGTGTATTTGTAGTGTAGGCACAGAGCCCCAGCAATAACCCCCGGGGGGGGGGGGAGTACTCACTGTTTGACAGAAACAAGTTGTGGTAAAATTAGAATCTTCCTTCCCTCCCCTCTTCTACTGGTCTTCTGTTGGATCAATTTAAGCACTATTAGTTGATCTTGGGTCTTCATTTCAATGCAAGCAGGCAGCTACATAGAACATTCACACTAAGCTAACACACATGAGAAAGTACATTTTTCTTGGATCCAGTTTTCAATTTGAAAACTACTTCTTCCAACGGGAAAACACCCCTAAACAGAGCATTAATTGTTCCCTCACAAATATTCATCTGTCTAAGATTTTTGGGCACATTAAAAAAAAATAATTTATTTATTTCCTTTGGTTGCCCTTGTTGTTTTACTGTTGTAATTATTATTGTTGTCATTGTTGTTGGATAGGACAGAGAGAAATGGAGAGAGGAGGGGGAAGACAGAGAGAGGAAGAGAAAGACAGACACCTGCAGACCTGCTTCACCACTTGTGAAGTGACTCTCCTGCAGCTGGGAAGCCAGGGCTTGAACTGGGATCCTTATGCTCATCCTTGCGCTTTGCACCACCTGTGCTTAACCCACTGCACTACAGTTTTGGGCATATTTTATAGAGCTGTGATTCCTTCTCCCCATATCTTATAGTGTGGTGGGAATTCACTCTTGGAACCAACCTGGGGTGTTTGTTGGGTAGGATGCCTTTGCCTTATACTACTTGCAGTTTCCTAATCAAGGTCAACTCAACTGTGAAATTACTAGAAAATACAGTATATAAAGTCAAGGACTCCATTTAGATTTAACTTAACATTCCCAGGGTACCCAACAAGTCCCTAGCATTGCATGATGATATGAGCCTGTAGATCTTGGAAAATCATGAGCATTAAACTGTCCACGGGGGGGGGGGAGGGGGGGAAGAGAGAGAGAGAGAGAGAGAGGGAGAGACTTCACTACACTGGTAATAGAAGCAGATACAGGACTTAGTCTACTTTAATTCCAAAGCATGTACTCTTTCTTTTAACACAGTTATCTTTTAATTTCAGGTAATAAACAGAATTTGAAGGTAGGCTTTAACATAGATAGCTATTGTTGAAAAAAAAATATATAGAAGTATGTATATAAATCCATGCTCATTTTTCCTTCTAACCAACAAAATTTTCATACTGAATAGCTTTGTGTTGCTTGTTTCTTTGCTTGTTTCATGTTTGTGTTTTGATTCTTGAAAAATGTATTAATGATTTATGGTTATCATGGTTACTGTTATCTTAGATCTCCTTTGCTTTCGCCCAGGACTGCACATGTCCTCATTCCACATTTTACAAATTTTGTCATTTATCCCTTACTTTTTCTTAAAATATTTTTATATTTATTTTTCCCTTTTATTGCCCTTTTTTTTTTTATTGTTGCTGTAATTATTATTGTTGTTGATGTCGTCATTGTTAGATAGGACAGAGAGAAATGGAGAGAGGAGGGGAAGACAGAGGGGGGAGAGAAAGATAGACACCTGCAGACCTGCTTCACTACCTGTGAAGCGACTCCCCTGCAGGTGGGGAGCTGGGGGCTGGAACCGAGATCCTTCCGCTGGTCCTTGTGCTTCATGCCATAAGTGCTTAACCCGCTACGCTACCACCTGACTGCAGATTTATCCTTCTCTTAAAGTATACCTGTATTCTCACTTAATGCTAGGTCATTCTTCCTCTCACTTTGCCTTCCAAATACATCTCTACCTACACAAGCTTCTCCTTTATTTTAGGCCTAGCTCAAATGCTGTTTACTTTGAGGAATCCTGCCTGATCCACATCTTTGTGCTATGACTGTTTGGTCTTTTATAATAGAACTTCTGTTTTGTACAACTTGTTTATGCCCTAGCATTTTATCCCACTCCTTTGAAAATTTTTTCAGCTAAGTCTCATTCTAGCTATGATAGGCATTACAACAGTGCAGCTTATAAGTGAAGATTATGTAGGGTTCCCTTTTACTACTTTAATTTCAAAGAATGGGACATATCCAAGTTAACAAGGAAACTTCATCTGTCAGTTTTGCCAGTGCAGTTTTTACATGTCACTACTTATTTCTTTTTGCATGCTGGGTTGATTGACGATATATTTACCCAAGTTGATAATAAAAATAGGTGGCATTCTATCACTCAGTGAAGATTATGCAAGTAGAACAGTGATCTATACATGTTTGTCCTGCATAATCAGAAATATTATAAACATATTTTTAAATGGGAATGTGAATAAGCAACTAAGCATCACTATGGAGCAACATCCTACAGGTATAATTATAGAAGCTGAAAAAAAAAGGGGACCAGGCAGTGGTGCACCTGGTTAAGTGCACACATTACAGTGTGCAAGGACCCAGGTTCAAGCCTCTGGTCCCCAGCTACAGGGGAAAAGCTTCACAAGTGGTAAAGCAGAACTGCAGGAGTATTTCTCTTTTCTTTTCTGTCTTACTCTCCCCTCTCAATTTATCTCTGTCTCTATACAATAATAAATGCATAAAAATAAATGTTAAAGTTAAAAAATGATGGAAGAATATCCAAACAGATGAAACTTTTTCTTAGGTTTTGATTTATGATCCTGTATAATTTTATTTTACACTTCCTGACAGTTGGATTATAATGGGAGTGATTGGATGAGTCGAGTTTTCAATAGCACAGGGATATGCTCAGATTTTCTACAGAACATAAAAATAATAGCACTATGTAACTAGCTTTATACAATCCTATTTTCTGGGAGAAGGGAGTTAGTGATTGGTAGAAAATGGCTGCTGTCCAAATTATGCCTCATTAAATGAGAGAGGGAGAGAAAACAAACAAAATATTGGACACAGTGACGCCTATAAATCAGAAATGGAAGTTGAACTAGTATGAAAAAGCACGGGTGAATTTCTGACTTTTACTGGGAGCTCAATGGCAGAGCACAAGCCTGGTGTTTATGAGACCCTGGGCTTGAAGGCTGGCACCAAAACAAACAAACAAACAAATCCAAAATTTTATTGCAGTTTTGGTTTTTTCATCTCAGAGGCTTCACCACTTCATGATAACTATTTCAGAGAGAGGCAGAGGTTGAGATGAAATGATTCCTCAGCACTGAAGCATTCCCCAGCTGGTTGGGAGCTAAGGTCAGACCTGAGCTGCATGTATAACACAGCAGGTGCACTATCCATGTGAGCTAAGTTGCTGACTCAGTTTTGTGATTCTTATGCATAGTTTGTATCTATACAAGTTTGTATCCACACATTAATATCAGGCATTTGATAATGCTGGAAGTAGTGGTCATGTTTTCATATTTATTATAGTGTTCACATTTTCCCCTAGGTTATAAATCATCACTAGTATAATACATGCATATATTTCTTCTGACCAAAAAGAGATTATTTTCCACTGTTTTGCAGTCTGTGACTTTGACTTTTAAGAACCTCTCAAGTCAATCAGCATGATGCTTAAACACTTAATTCCCTCTAGTGGAATCAAAAGGAAACATCATTCTTCTGTGAGTTTAAACAAAAATTCTGTTGAAGGCATGCCTTCATTTAGGCCTGTAGACCTAGTACTTTAGTGTTTTGGAAAAAAGACTTGAATCTGAGGGATTTTACCACTCCAGGTACAATGAGTGTGCTTTTAAGTTTACATGACTAGGCAGGTCCGAATTAATGGTAGGCAAAACTGCTAATGTTTTAGTATGAACTGAGACAATGTCACCAAACTATGACAGTGATCATAGTGTTTCTCAATGACACAGGGTCACTGGGGGAAGGGGGATCCATTTTATTTATGTGTACAGAGCAGTAAAATTATTGATTTTACTAAATTTCAACACTAGAATACACCTCTTACTAAAATTGCATGTGATAAAAATGAGGGGTTTATATAATGTACTTGTCAAAAACATTTTAGTTGTTTTATGTTTATTCCCTTTTGTTGCCCTTTTTTAAAAATTTTTGTAGTTATTTTTGTTGTTGTCATCATTGTTGGATAGGACAAAGAGAAATGGAGAGAGGAGGGGAAGACAGAGAGGGGAGAGAAAGACACCTGCAGACCTGCTTCACTGCCTGTGAAGCGACGCTCATGCAGGTGGAAAGCTGGGGGCTCGAACCAGGATCCTTAAGCAGGTCTTTGTGCTTTGTGCCACCTGCGCTTAACCCTGTGAAATACCACCCAACTCCCCACTTTTTTTTTTCATATAGCAGAGGGAGAGACCAGAGCACTGTTCAGCTCTGGCATATGCTGGTGCCAGGCAATGAATGTGGGGCCTCTGGCATGTAAATCCTGTGCACTACCAGTGAGATAGCCCTGTGTGTAATGCAAACCAGAGATTGATACCATACCCAGGGAAAAAATGATGGCAGAATAGTTTGTTTTGCAGATAAAAATAAGCCAATTTTTTTGGGAAGTACTATTTTGTGTCTTAAAAGCTAGTAGAAAAGCAAACTTTGGTTGTTTGGACTTGAGTATTTGGCAGATAGTCTCTCCAAAGTAAAGGAAATGAGCTTGCAACTCAAAGGAAATAGCAGTATTTGTTGGCAGTAACAAATTTTGATTATTCAATGGAGAAGTTGAAATTTTAGAAAACTTGTACCTCATAAAGATCTAAACAACTTCCTGATATATTAACACATTTGGTTAATCGTGACATCAGTGGTGACATTACCCACTGTGATGTCCAGCTGTTTTTAAGAAGTAGAGTTACTCAATAGGCTTGAATTATTCCGCTTGCACATTCTCAAGAAAATACTTTTTTGGGAGTCAGGCAGTAGTGCAGCGGGTTAAGTGCATGTGGCACAAAGCGCAAGGACCTGTGTGTAAGGATCCTGGTTCAAGACCCCAGCTCCCTACCTGCAGGGAAGTTGCTTCACAGACAGTGAAGCAGGTCTGCAGGTGTCTATCTTTTTATCCCCCTCTGTCTTCCCCTACTCTCTCCATTTCTCTCTGGCCTATATAACAATGAAGACATCAATAACAACAATAATGACTACAACAACAATAAAAAAACAAGAGCAACAAAAAAGGAAAAATAAATATTAAAAAAAGAAAATACTTTTTTTTTTCCTTTTCTCTCTCTATCTTTCTTTTTTATTTGCCTCCAGGGTTATAGCTGGCGCTTAGTGAATGCAATATGAATCCATTGCTCCTGGAGGCTATCTTTTTTCCATTGTTATGGTTGCTGGTATTATTGTTGTTGCTGAAAGCTGTTGGATAGGACAGAAAGAAATTGAGAGAAGAGGGAAGACAGAAGGGGAGAGAAAGATAGACACCTGCAGACCTGCTAAATCGCTTGCCAGGCAACCCTTCTGCAAGTGGGGAGTCAGGGACTCCAACCAGAATCCTTGCTCCAGTCTCTGCGCTTCTGCCTATGTGTGCTTAACCCAATACACTACCATCTGCCCCCCAAAGGACTGTTTTTTGACATAGTGATTGTGGATAGCAGATGTAGACAACACCTGAGCCTTGCCATTTCTCTCCTGAGAGTGTTCTGTGTGTCTGACTTCCCATCCCAAAATATATCAGTTTGCCACTTAAGGAATTGAACGTTGAGTAGCTAAGGCAGTCAGGAGGGCACTGAATTATAGAAGTTTGTTTCTAATTCCCAAAGTGCTGTTCACCAAAATTCTGGTGAAGTCTATGGCTGGCAATTTGCCACCTATGATGACATGATATTTTTGGCAGAGCTAAGCATATCCCTTCGCAGCCTTCTTTGACATCTCCCTGTTCTAGTAAAGTTAACCTCCTAGTATAATTAGCCTGACCATAGTCTCAGGAACACCTGACACTATTATAATGAACTAGCCAACTCTGGAAAAAAACCTCATAGTTCAAATATTGACCCATGAAACATACCTGGAAAGAAGATGCATCAAGTGTAAGATCTACTCATGAAACTGAGTTCAGAAAAGTTCATTGATAAGGTTTCAGATTCCAACTGCCCTGATCTCTGAGAACTGCAGTAATCTTGAGTTATATCAAGACATTCAAGAATACCTATGGTATATGAAAAGAATAGTATCTCATTCTTCCTTTGCCAAGGCATGTCTTTGTGAAGTCACATGTTTTTCATATGCTTCAGCCAAACCAGTATATTGCTACTGAATCCAGGATCAGATATAAGAATTCAGCTTTTTTTCTATTAAACCATATGTTCATGAGACTTGCAAAATGAAAAGCAGTGGCCCTACTACTTTCACTAAATTGTCCTCTTTTTCAGGAACACACACACACACACACACACACACTTTTTATAAAAATATTTTATCTGTGTTAACAGATGACTTCAATATTGCCAGTATGAACTAATTCTTTTTTTTTCAATTTAAGCCTAAAAATAGCAGATAAAACTCACATAACCCCTAAATCTGTCATGATCCATAAGAATTAAAAGTGTAAATGGTGAGACATCTGGTAGAGCTCACATATTACGCATTACCATGCACAGGACTTGGGCTCAAGTCCCAGACCTCTATTTGCTTTGTAAGGCTTCAAGAGTGATGAAACAAACAGCACTACAGGTTTCTTTCTGTTTTCCCCTCTACCCTTCTCCCCCCCACCCCCCGGATTTCTTTTCTCTGACTCTGTCAAAAATAAAAACAGGAAAAAAAAAAAGAAAAAGAAAAAAATGGCTGCTGAGAATGGTGGATTTGTTATGCAGGCTCCAAGCCCAAGCAATTACTCTGGTGGCAAAAGAAAACTAACTAAACAAAGTGTACTGGTGTGTGTAGGGGGAGGACAGGCGAGACTTAAGCACCCAGAGTTAGAGGCCTCCTGGTCTTGCTGCTGTACATTTGCCATCTTCTACTTCCTTTGGGCTGTTGCTCTCTTCTGTTAGGGACTGAATTGAATAGAGAAAGTGCTTTGTTCCTTAGCTAGCTCACTTAAGCGCAATTCTCTTTTGTTGTTTCTCCTTCTTTCTGCTTCTAAAACTGGTTGCCCTTTGTGTCTGACAGGTTTCTAAAGACTTTGTGGTCCCTTTCTGTTTAAAGAGTGCATTGTATACAGACAGCATTAAGAAGCAAGGCAGCTCTTTCCATGGTTCTTTCACTAAGTCGTCTCTGCCAGCACATCAGAGAAATAGAACACACCTTTGAAACAAAAGGAGGAGTTTTTATATTTCTCTTCCCCAGTAATTTAATTATAATTGCATGAGGACTGTTCTATTTTTAAAGTTTATTTTTTTAAATTAATTTATTCCATTTTGTTGCCCTTGTTTTTATTGTTGTGGTTATTATTGTTGTCATCATTGTTAGATAGGACAGAGAGAAATGGAGAGAGGAGGAGAAGACAGAGAGGGGGAGAGAAAGATAGACAACTGCAGACCTTCTTCACCGCCTGTGAAGCGACTCCCCTGCAGGTGGGGAGCCGGGGGCTCAAACTGGGATCCTTACATTGGTCCTTGCGCTTTGCACCACGTGTGCTTAACCCGCTGCGCTACCGCCTGGCTCCCCTTATTTTTAAAGTTTCTCCAGAGAATTTTGGAATCCAAGGAGTAAGAGAAGTTGAAAGGGCTAGCCTTTCACCTTTCATTTGATACCCCTTTATAGTTTTTTTTCTCATTTCTTTACTGGGGGATAAATGGTTTACAGTTGATAGTAAAATACAATAGTTTGTACATGTGTAACACTTCCCAGTTTTCCACGTAACAATTCAACTCTCACTAGGTCCTCCTCTGCCATCATCCCCTTATAGATTTGGTATCTACTTTGCTGCTTATAATGTGACTTCCTCTTATTAAAGGCTGGCCTTCTCTTAGTGTCTATGATGCTGAAGGTGATGTAGATTTCCATTCCATTTCATTGCTTTCTGTTTTTCAATTCTTGTAGATTTCCTTGTAGAATTCAATCCTTGTAGATTTCCATTCCATTTCATTGCTTTCTGTTTTTATCTGTCTTCAGCTAGCAATTTCTTCAGAGAAGTATAAAAATTCCTTTAACTCACATAACAAGATTAAACAAAACAGTAAGTCTTTTTCTTCCTCTTCTAACTGAAGTAGCAGTTGACTCACTGTACTGATCTATTATGATCTGAGATAAGCAATCCAGTGAGCACTCTGCTAAAAGCTTCCTGAACTCTGAAGAAACCAGTTGAGGACCCTGGCCTCTGCATCTTTAGTGGAATTTTCTTCCTCTTAGTCCCTTAGTCCAAGTTTGCCTTTTTCTCAAATCATTTGAGAGTTCAAAGATAAGAGAACTGCTTAAAAATCACAATTTTGGGGATGTATTGTAGCACATCTGGTTGAACACAAAACCTATCATGTACAAGGACTCTGGTTTGAGCCCTGGATCCTCACCTAAGGGGGTGAGGGTGGGGTGGAGCTCACAAGCTGCACAGCAAGTACTGCAGGTCTCTCTGTCTCCCAACCCCTTCTTAATTTCTCCCTGTCCTACCAAAGAAGAAAAAAAGATAGTGGATTTTTTGTGCAGGCAAGGAACTCCAGCAGTAAGCCTGGTGGCAATAACACACACACAAACGCATACACACACACACAAACAAACACACACACACATGCACTTAAATGCAATAATATTTACTATTATTATTGTTATTATTATTATCTGCCTCCAGGGTTATTACTGCAGCTTGGTGCTGGCACTGTGAATACACTGCTCCTGGCAGCCATTTTTCCCCCTTTTATTTGATTGGTGAGACAGAAATTGAGTGAGGAGAGGGAGATAAAAAGAGAGATACCTGCAGACTTGCTCCACCACTTGTGAAGCATCTCCCCTGCAGTTGGGGAGCCAGGGACTCAAACCTAGATCCTTGCATGGGTTCTTGCACTTAGTAGTATGTGCACTTAAGGGGGGTATACCACCACTTGGCCCCCAATTCTTTAAGGCTTTTTTTTAGCTCCTTCCTTTTCTGGCTTCATCTTCAGTCTGTTTGAAACGTTGCATTTAAACAAAGCACTAATCATGAATGATGATTATCATGAATGATCATGAAGGGAAGAGAAAGGATGGAGAGTGAGCCAGGGCTGTGGAGAAAACTTTGCCTATATTTTGTTTATTTGCTGTCTTGCTGATCATTTTTAAATAGAGGGAAGATTGGGTGGGCTGCTCAAACATTCTGATTGAACTTTTCTGAGACAACTGTTTTCATAGGAAGACACAGCTTAAAAGGTACCAGCATGAGATCACAAGTTAAAAATAAAAGGGAGAAGAAAAAATTGCAAAACCACTGTGAGAAGATGTGAAGATCTCAGGAATTAAATCAAATCTTGTTAAAGTTTCATGACAGTGCTTTTAAAGAGTAGCACAACAGATCCTTGGTCAGGGATGGACTCCACTATGGGGCTCACTATGGCTCCCAGGAAGCCAGTACGGAATTTGGCAAATCTGAGCTCATTTGTTAGAAATGCAGAGACATGGAGAAAGAGCATTATGCACAGCAGAAGTAGAGCATTTACGAAGAGGAGAGATTAGAGAGATTTTGAGTCAGATCATGATGACAAAGGGAGACAGTGTGAGACTGGCTCCTTGGGCAGATGATGCCAAGGCAGGATTAGCCAGGTAACATCCCATCAGGGGAAGCACCTATTGGGGGAGAGGCAAGTCCAAAGTTCAGGGGAGCCTTAGTTTATAGAAGGAAAGGCAGCTAATTGACACCATCTTTGATTGCAGGTCAGTTTGAAGAAGAGATAAGGAGGCCACTGGGCTGTCTTCAAGCCAGAGTGACACACAGATCCCACTTAGTACCTGGCCGTTAGCAGTGGCCAGTGCCTCCTCCATGGTTAGTTATAGTCTGACGAACATTAGCAGTTGAGATAATCTCTTCGAGGAGAGACTAGAGAATCTTTGTGGTATAAGCTTGTTGTGACTTTCCAGGTTCCTTCTCCTAGACACCTATATTAGTTCTGCAAACTAACAGGGGTTATGATTTTTTTTTTTTATTAGCTGTCCATCTTCAGCTACCTAAAGCCCCCTTGTTAATGACCTGTCTACATTGCTATTAGCTCTGCCTCTCTCACAGGATACCTCTCCTGGTCACACATTTGACTGTTCTGGGTTTTAGGGTGATTACACTTTCCTGACTGGTCCCCACTATGTAACTGGTCTTAAGTATTCCCAGCCTCAAGAACCCCGAGACAGTTAATGGACTCAGCTTAGTGCCCTTCCATCCTACATCTTGAGACCTAGGTCTGAGGAAACCTAGTGATGTTTAATTCTAATGGTCTTGAGGATGAACTGTCTGTTGTGGTCTCCTGAACAGAATACTGCCTTCTGTTGGGACTTCAGACCTTACTGTGGTCTTCAGCCTCTTAATTCCTTCAGGTATTTCTATGTCACTGTGACTGGCTTTCTTTTATTTGAGGCTGCTAAGAACCTCTCCAGCAGCAAGAATTTCCCACTGTTTTGGGGTCTTTGTTTTGAAAGGTCAACTAATTCCTGCCTTCTAATCCATGCACATTCAGAGTATAATCCTGGGGTAGGGGGATAACTCACCCAGTAGACTGTTTGTCTAACCATGCTCTAGGCCCTAGGTTCAAGCCCCGGCACCATGTGGGAGCACAATGGATGTGGAACAGCACTAATGTATCATTCTTCTGTTTCTAGTTCTGAAAGAATGGGATGAGGTGTGTGTGTGTGTGTGCGTTTGTGGATGGTGGCCTACTCAGCATTATTACACATATATTAAGTCCTGGGTTCATTCCTTGAAGCTGCATAAAATACCAGAAGCATGTCTCTGGTTCTTGCAATCGTATGAGCTAGCATCTTGGCACTTCGTTAGTGTGTTGCTCAGCTGGACTCCAGCAGGGTCTTTCTTTCTTTTTTTTTTGAACATTTAAATGACCAGAAATATACTATAACCTGTCCCCTTGAATTTCCATCAAGTCTTAAGAAACGTTTCTTCTTTTTTCCTAGTTATATACAAACTGCAAGTAGACTTTTTAATTATTATGTATCAGAACTAGCAACTAGATATAAGAATGACAAATTGAAACCCTGGAGGAACTCAGATGTAGTTGATACTTACATCTGCTGAATTGTTGGGAATAAACAGCACATGATTACTCTTAAATGGAAAGAAAAAGTACTTCCAGAATCCTACCCTCTAGAAAACTTCATTGCTTCAAGATTCTTCAGAACGATGGGGTTTCCATAGGGCTTTATTATTTGATGTGAGGAATCACTAAATCAATGTTATCTTGAAGTTGGCACACATCAGATAAGAGGAACCACTAAAAAGCAGCAAAGTGGTTGTAAGGAACATCTGGGGAGGATTACAAAAGGAGTTCTTAGATTTGACACATGTATATATAAAGGGCACTGTGTGTGCCCGTTCTGATTCTACTCATCAAAATGTACAGATGTTGATTAATCATAAAGTAACATTACTGTCCAAAGGATACTTTCTCTGCAATGACATGGCAGAGCAGACTTGTAGCTTTGAGGTTAAGAAGATTTTGGCCACATGTGAATCTGAGAATGAACAACTTTCTTATATACAAACAAATCTAGAAAAGCGAGCCTCCGCAAGGGTACATAGTTTTCTGAGTTACTATAAAATATTTCATTGAGAATATTTAAAGGGTTTAGTGTTGTGCAAGAAAAAAAACTCAGTTTACAATTAAAGGAAAAGTTTGTGGAACTAGTACTCAGACATGAATAACTTAAACACTGATCTATTTGAACAACCTGATTTTCAATAAAAAAAATAAAATAAACCTAAAGGACACCTCTAAGTAAACAGTTCTACGTTTTCACAGATTAAGATATTGAAAAACAGAGTTTTATTTTTTCTCAAAATATGGACTCCATGGTGACAAAAGTTGATGACATTATCTGACTATCTCCCTGTATTCTTGTTCGAAGATTCAGTGTTCTAATTACCAGTATTGAACAACCTGCATCACAAAAGAGACATTGATGAAGAAACTGGCTTCGGAAGACTTAATTATTAACATTCTGTACAGTCATTCATGCAGCCCTTACAACCAGTCAGGCCTTCATGTAGCATAGAGTGTCTGGTCTGATTTCTCTTCATCTTTCTCAGTGCTGACCCACAGACATTTGTGATGCAGTTATCAGAGGTCATTTAGGAGTGTGTATATATTTTTTCCAGGCTTTGGAAATATATTTTAGACAGGTGGGGCGGTAGCGCAGCAGCTTAAGCACATGTGGCACAAGGATTCCGGTTTGAGCCCCCGGCTCCCCACTGCAGGGAGGCTTGCTTCACAAGCAGTGAAGTAGGTCTTCAGGTGTCTGTCTTTCTCTCCCCATCTCTGTCTTCCCCTGATCTCTCGATTTCTCTCTGTCCTATGCAACAACAACAGCAATAACAATAACAATAACAGCAACAACAAAAGCAAAGGGGACAGCATGGGGAAAAGTGGTCTCCAGGAGCAATGCCTTCATAGTGCAGACACTGAGCCCCAGCAGTAGCCCAGGAGGCAAAATATATATATATTTTAGAGACCAGGTGGCAGTTTACCAAGTAAAGAATACATATTATTACGTGTGAGCAAGTAGTGGGGAAGCTTCATTAGCAGTGGAACAGTGCTGCGTGTATCTCTCTGACCTGCTTTTCCGCCCCTTCTTTTCTCTCTCTCTCTCTCTCATCGTTTACTCATTTTTCCCTCTTATCCTCTATTAAGTAAAAGAAAGAAAGCAAAGGAAAAAGGATTGCCATCCTTGTGCAAGAACTAAGCTCTAGTAATAACCCTGGTGGTTATATATATACATATATATAGTCAGTTTAATAGGTAATTGAATTCTATGGTAAACTAAATTTAATGCTTTTTTTTCTTTTAATTGGAAATCAAGTCAAACTTCTAAAAGTATTGCATGAATAAGATATTTACAGAAAAGCCCTAGAAATACCTTATCCAGACCCAGGCATTAATGTTTACATTTCACTATATAATGTACTCATTCTGTCTCTATAGCCATGAATGAATACATTTTCTATGTGTTATGTCATTAATTCAGATATAAAACAGATTATATACTGATAATTTATATGTGTTTAACATTGACATATGTATACATATAGATATGACTGGCCTATTTTCTTTCTGTCTTACCAAGATGTTCTAAGTTTATGCTTATCTTGTACTTGGAGTGCTCCAAGATGTGAACAGCTTCTTTGAGGAATTCTGGTTCCTTTTTAGTGAAAAATGATACTAGAATCCAAGATAAGATGTTTGCCTAGAATAACATTGCTTCTTGTCTTTCTGCTGACAGAAGTAGAAAATATGTCCATGTTTAAGTACACACACATTCACTTCCCAGTTGTAATTCCATCTTTATTCTTAGCTAAGCTAAACATGTGAAATACTCGGGAATAAGAACAAAAAGGGGAAACACAAAGTAGAAATGGGACTGGGTTCAATGCATTGCACCAAAGTAAATGACTTAGTGTGGAGGATGGGGGCTTTCAAGTCCTAGTGCATGATGGTGGAGGAGGACCTAGGCTGGGTAAGAATGTTTTGCAGAAAACTGATAAATTTATACCTGTACCAACAACTGTATCTACCACAGACCATTAATAAAAACACATGCACATATGTGCACACACACACACACAAACACACACACAGAGAGAGAGAGAGAGAGAGAGAGAAACACTCAGGCAAATCTCACAGTTAGTAGCTTTGTCAACATTTGCACTGTCATCTTTGGTTGGATGAATCTCATATTTAAGAATATTAGGTCTCTCCCTTCTTCCCTCTCTTCCTTCCTCCCTCCCTCCCTCCCTCCCTCCCTCCCTCCCTCCCTCCCTCCCTCCCTCCCTTCCTTCCTTCTTTCACTGTTTCCTTCATTCCTCATTTTCTAGAGTTGAGACTTTATGCACATGCAGTTTTCTGCACTCAGGCCAACTTCTCATTATTTTTATTTCATATAGGGAGGAATGAATGGAAATGGGGTGAAGTGGAGAGAGATAGAGAAGAAGGGAGAAAAACAACATCAGAACTTCCCCAGGATTCTTGATATTCCCTTGTGGTGTCAAGGTTCAAATCAGGACCTCGGGCAAGGCAAGGCATGCACCCTACCTGGTGAGTTGTCATCTAACTCCCCCACTGGTCAGTTCTGTGAACCATCAAGTTCTGCCTTAGGTCTAGTATGTTGCTAGCTCATGTATAATCATGCAGTTTCTTTCTGATGTGTCATCTCAGTCCTTCGTTTGCCTCTACTTTTACTCTTAGAGAACTGAACCACCCTTCCCTGTTATTTGCACCCGTGAATTTCAGCACAGAACTGGCAGTGGGACAGACATTTTTTTTTGTATTTACAGTTAATTGTAAAGTTGCTCTCCTCTATCTACCAATAATACTGAAAGTAATAGATATATGGGATTTATTTGTTCTCCCCGTTGATTTTATGGTGTGCTGATAAATTTAAAAAATCACTTAGGTATATGCTATAATTAAAACTGTCATATTTGTTGAAAAATCATAAACAAAATTCAGGCATAGAATAGAATTCTTGCATAGAAATAACAATTTAGGTTAAAAGATTTAGAAGTTAGAGAGGAAAGTGAGCCAGGTGCTAAGGGCTTCTGTTAATTTGGGGGGAGTGATCAGGTGGTGAGAAAGTGAAAAGCACCAGGTGGGAGAGGTGGAAAGATGATTGAGGGACAGAGGCATGGGGACAATTCAGGAGAGATGGAATAGACTTGATGAGAGAGTTTTGAACACTTTCCAAAATGAAGGTTCAGAAACTTAGCAACATTTAGCAGAGTAGAGCTTCTGGGGATATGGTGTTCTCAAACCAGCCAGGGCCAGCTGGTGGAAATGTTCTGTGAATACTCAACTTCTAGATAATAAAGAAAAAGTGGATGGTGTCTTGGAGGGATTACAGAAGCAGGAGCAGGGCAGCAACTGGACCAGGATACCCACTGTATGGGGGGGGGGGGTTGCAGGGATGGGTGACTGGGTTGGCATGTGTGCCTGGATTAACTCTTCTGGAATTTGAAGCAGAAACACAAATGCAAAGTAGCTTCAGCAAAAGCAGAGATGTGTTTCTGGTCTGACTCAGGAGTTTAGAGCAAAGACCCTTAGAAGAACCAGTGTCCCATTCAAGGGCACGAGATGGACCCAGGCAGCAGCACCCGGCTGAGGCAATAAGAAAGAAAAGATGTTTTTGTCCTTCTGACCTTGCAGCTTCTCATCTGGACTTCTGCTAACCAAAGACACATTATTAAGGAACAAGAAACAAAACAAAACAAAACAAAACAAAAAAATTAGAAGTTTGTTAATATTTAAGTTTCCTACATACAAGGAAGGAATTTAGGATGATTAAGTCAATTTATATATCTTAATAGGTTAACAGAAAAGGGGGCTGGGCTTTTGGGACTGGTTAGAAAAGTCATAGGGAGGATGAGAAACAAGCATCTGTTTGGGATGTTGGCTCTAATGGAGTCTTCTGTGTTGATGAGTCTGTGTGGATTTAGAACCCTCCCTTTTTTCTTGACACAGAAAATCTCTTAAATCTGAGTCTCAGGTAAGCAATAAAAATGAAATTTTCTTTTCAATAGATGACAAAATATTTCATGATGGCATAATCATATATAAAATATATTTGTTGGGAGTTGGGCATCAGCAGAGTGGGTTAAGTGAAAGGTGGTGCCAAGCACAAAGACCTGCACAAGGATCCCAATCCCAAGGCTCAGGCTCCCCCCCTGCAGGGGGTCACTTCACAGTGACAGACAGGATAGGTGTCTGTCTTTCTTTCCCCCTCTCTATCTTCCCCTCCTCTCTCCATTTCTCTCTGTACTATCCAACAATGACAACAATAATAACTGCACCAACAAACCAACAAGGACAATAGAAAGGAATACATAAATACATACTTAAGATATATTTGCTGTTTACCTGAAATTCAAGTGTGATGGAGCAACCTGTATTTATTTTTTATTTTTTATTTAAGAAAGGATTAATTAACAAACCATAGGGTAGGAGGGGTACAAATCCCACCACCCAATCTACATTTCCCACCCCCTCCCCTGATAGCTTTCCCATTCTCTATCCCTCTGGGAGCATGGATCCAGGGTCATTGTGGGTTGCAGAAGGTAGAAGGTCTGGCTTCTGTAATTGCTTCCTCGCTGAACATGGGCATTGACTGGTCGGTCCATACTCCCAGTCTGCCTCTCTCTTTCCCTAGTAGGGTGGGTCTCTAGGGAAGCTGAGCTCCAGGACATATTGGTGGGGTCTTCAGTCTAGGGAAGCCTGGCCAGCATCCTGATGACATCTGGAACCTGAAAAGAGTGACTGAAAAGAGAGTTAACATACGAAGCCAAACAAATTGTTGAGCAATCATGGACCCAAAGCTTGGAATAGTGGAGAGGAAGTGTTAGGGAGGTACTCACTGCAAACTCTAGTGTACTTCTGCTTTCAGGTAAATATTTTGCAGTAGTTTATGAATACGTGTGAACATATGCTCTCTCTCACAGAAACTGGTGTATATCTAGGTTTTGGGACTTTGTTAGAAAGTGAACCACCTGAGATGGAATTAGAGTATACTATGAAAGGAAAGGTCTCACCTGAGTAATGAAGCTGAAGGGTTGTCATTCCACATGTGAAGTCTCTGGACACAGTCTGAAGTGAAGCATGTTGAGGTGGCAATCGTTGTGTTGTTTAGGTTGTGATCGGTAGATGCAATATTTTTTTATATGAATTGGGAGAGGAATACGGGAAAGTGGGCCCTATCCAAGGGTTCCAGGACTGGGGGAAGTAGGGGCTCTATAGTGGAGATGTGAGGTTCCTGCTGTCTTAGTGTTCAAAAAGACAATGGATAGTTAATGTTATCATTACATTATTTGGTAATTGGGTTAACTTTGAAAAGTCCTTTTGTTAGGGTTTGCTGTACAGTACCCAGTATCTTGTATATAGCTATGCTATTGGTTGCTTCTGATCTACTTGGTCTAGGCTTTTGAGAGAGTGTGCATATCAATTACACAGCCTATATATTTAAAAGATTCAGTTTGTGTTTTGAAAAACTTCGAGGCATACAATTAATTTCCCCCCTCTCGTATTAATTAAATAGTGCTTTATATGACTACATTTTACTAGGAGTGTACATAAACACCATTCCCACCACCAAAAGACTGTGACCTATCCCTCCCACCCACCCCCCACTGGCCCAGGAAGCTGCATGTCTACCCCTCACCATAGGGTTTTTCACTTTGGTGCCCTACTTATAATTTGGTCAGTTCCTGCTTTTAGTTTCCCTTTCAGATCTCCTTAGTCAACTTCTGTTGATGAGTGGGATCATCCCATACTCATCTTTATCTTTCTGACTTAGCTCACTTAACATAATTCCTTCTAGCTCTGTCCAAGATGGGTGAGAGAAGGAAGGTGGGTTCATTGTTCTTGATAGCTGCATAGTATTCCATTGTGTATATATACCACAGCTTTCTCAGCCACACATCTGTTGTTGGGCACCTGGGTTGCTTCCAGGTTTTAGCTATTATGAATTGTGCTGCTATGAACATAGGAGTACACACCTCTTTTTGGTTGAGTGTTATGGAGTCCTTGGGGTATAACCCCAGGAGAGGAATTACTGGATCATATGGAAGGTCCATGTCTAGCCTTGTGAGAGTTTTCCAGACTGCTCTCCACAGAGGCTGTACCAGTTTACATTCCCACAAGCAATGTAAAAGGGTTCCTCTGTCCCCACAGCCTCTCCAGCATTTGTTGCTGCTGTCCTTTTTGATGTATGCCATTCTTACAGGAGTGAGGTGGTATCTTAGTGTTGTCTTAATTTGCATTCCCCTGACAATCAGTGACCTAGAGCAGTTTTTCGTATGTTTGTTAGCCTTTTGGATCTCTTCTGGAGTGAATGTTTTGTTCATATCCTCTGCCCATTTTTGGATGGGGTCATTTGTTTTTTTGGTGCTAAGTTTGCTGAGCTCTTTGTATATTTTGGTGATTAGTTTCTTGTCTGATGTATGGCATGTGAAGATCTTCTCCCATTCTGTGAGGGGTCTCTTTGTTTCTTATTAGTTTCTTTGGATGTGCAGAAGCTTTTCAATTTGATGTAGTCCCATTGGTTTGTTTCTGCTTTAGTCTTCCTTGCAATTGGGTTTGATTCATCAAAAAAGTCCTTGAGATGTAGGTGGGAAAGTGTTTTACCAATGTTTTCCTCTAAGTATTTGATTGTTTATGGTCTGACATCTAGGTCTTTCATCCATTTGGAGTTGATTTTTGTTTCTGGTGAGATAAAGTGGTTCAATTTCATTCTTCTGCATGTTACAACCCAGTTTTCCCAGCACCATTTATTGAAGAGAGCCTCCTTTTTCCATTTAATCCTTTGGGCCCCCTTATCAAAGATTAGATGTCCATAGGTGTGGGGATTTATTTCTGGGCTTTCAATTCTGTTCCACTGGTCTGTGTGCCTATTTTTGTTCCAGTACCATGCTGTTTTGATGATCATGGCTTTATAATATAATTTAAGGTCTGGGAGTGTGATGCCTCCATTTCTGTTTCTTTTCCTTAAGATGGTTTTGACAATTCTAGGTGTTTTCATGTTCCAGATAAATGATTGTAGTGTTTGTTCTATTCTCTTAAAGAAGCTTGGTGGAACTTTGATGGGTATTGCATTAAATTTGTATATGGCTATGGGGAGAATATTCATTTTGATGATATTTATTCTTCCAATCTGTGAGCATGGGATATCTTTCCATTTCTTGGTATCAGTTTCTATTTCCTTGAGGAGTGACTCATAGTTTTCAGTATATAAGTCTTTCACTTCTTTGGTCAACTTTATTCCTAGGTATTTGATTGATTTTGCTGAAACAGTAAATGGGAGTGATTTCTAGATGTCTTCTTCTTCAGATTTAGTGTTTGCATAAACAAATGCCACTGATTTTTGTACATTCATTTTGTAGCCTGATACCTTGCTATATTGCCTAATAACTTCCAGTAGTTTTCTGCTGGATTCTTTAGGTTTTTCTATGTATACTATCATATCATCTGCAAATAGTGAGAGCTTGACTTCTTCCCTTCCAATCTGTATTCCTTTGATTCCTTTCTCTTGCCTGATTGCTATGGCAAGAACTTCCAATACTATATTGAAAAGTAATGGTGACAGTGGACAACCCTGTCTAGTCCCTGTTCTGAGGGGGAATGCTTTCAGCTTGTGTCCATTGATTATGATGTTGGCTGTATCTCTGCTATATATAGACTCTGCTATCTTGAGGAATTTCCCATCTATTCCCATTTTTTGTAGAGTTTTGAGCATGAATGGGTGTTGGATTTTGTCAAAGGCTTTCTCTGCATCTATTGAAATAATCATGTGGTTTTTGGCTTTGCTTTTATTGATGTGGTAAATGACATTGATTGACTTATGGATGTTAAACCAGCCTTGCATTCCTGGGATGAATCCCACTTCGTCGTGATGAACAATCTTTTTGGTATGTTGCTGTATCTGGTTGGCCAAGATCTTGTTTAATATTTTGGCATCTATGTTCATCAGAGATATCTGTCTGTAGTTTTCCTTTTTTGTTCTGTCCCTATCAGCTTTTGGTATCAGGGTGATGTTGGCTTCATAGAAGGTGGAAGGGAGTATTCCTGTTTCTTCAATCTTATGGAAAATCTTAAGAAGTATGGGTATTATCTGTTTCCTGAAAGTTTTGTAGAATTCATTTGTGAAGCCATCTGGTCCAGGACTTTTGTTGTTGGGGCAACGTGTATTTTTTTTTTTTTAAATTTTATTTTATTTTATTTATTTATTCCCTTTTGTTGCCCTTGTTGTTTTATTGTTGTAGTTGTTGTTGTTGTCGTCGTTGTTGGATAGGACAGAGAGAAATGGAGAGAGGAGGGGAAGACAGAGAGGAGGAGAGAAAGATAGACACCTGCAGACCTGCTTCACCGCCTGTGAAGCGACTCCCCTGCAGGTGGGGAGCCGGGGTTCGAACCGGGATTCTTATGCTGGTCCTTGTGCTTTGCGCCACCTGCGCTTAACCCGCTGCGCTACAGCCCGACTCCCGCAACGTGTATTTTTAACTTGACTACTCTATGCAGAGTCCAGGGTCATCTTTCACACAGTTAACTATGGGAAGGGGCAAGCAGAAGGTTAACTGAGGCAACACAGTTAGAATGATATTGAGAGATGGGTGGAATGTTTTCATCCCCTTAGTTCCTCCCTCTGTTTTTCTTCAACTTTCTATGACCTTTCTCAGTTTGCATACTACATGTGTTCTCTACAATTGGATAAACCTTATGAACTGATCCAGGAAGTACAATCAACCCTAATGAATTCTTTTCTTATTAGAATCAGTATACACATGGTTATGAATACATAGATACATACATATATGTGTGTTATTTGTGTATTTAAGAATTTTTAAACATTTTTACTATTTATTTATTTCAGATAGAGAAAGTGAAAAAAATGAGAGGGAAGGGGAGGTAGAGACACCTGCAGCATTGTTTCACCACTGCTGAAGCTTTTCCAACTACAGGTGGTGCAGGGACTTGAACTCACATCCTTGAAAACTGTAATGTATGTACTCAACTAAGGTGCACCGTTGCCCAGATCCTGAATATATATGTATATATGTGTGTGTGTGTGTGAGTATACATATATGTGAGATATAGATTTATTTATTAATTGACTTTGCTTTTCTCTTACCAAGAATATTTTATTAAAAGCTATTTTAATACTTTTTAAATTAAGTCTACATAGGGTTTAATGAATAATGTAAGACCCATGGGATAACTACACATAATTTTACCATGATGGGGAAGAAGGTTATTATAGGTAAAACAAAAACAACAACCAAAAAAAGAGTGAAAAGTCAAATAGAAGAACGTCTGCCATAATCACACATAAGGACATTTTTCTTTAATTTCTGTGCATAGTGCAGGGGTCAGAGATTGCTTACCTGGTAGACTTTGTCATGAGAAAGGATCTGGGTTCAAGGCCCCAAGCTCTTGCATGGGGGAAACTTCTCAAGCAGTGGAAGAGGGCAGCAATGTGATCTGTCTTTGGTTCTCAGTCTCTCCTCTCTGTCTCTCACCCTCTATCTAAAATGAATTAATAAAAAACCTTTAGTAGGGTGTGGAGGAATCCTGCACATGTATGGAAGTCCAGAAACAAACTTAGTGGCAAAATTTTTTTAAAGCATTGTGAAAACAAATTGAATTAACTGACTAAATATATACCTATTACAGGAAAAAAAAAATTTTGTCCCAGTTTTTTTTTTTTCCTCCAGGGTTATCACTGTGGCTTGTTCCCTACAAATCTACTACTCCTGGTGGTCACCCCCCCCCCCCATTTTATTGGATAGGACAGAGAGAAATTGAAAGGGAAGGGCAGAATAGAGTGGCATGGAGAAAGATAGACAGCTCCAGATCTACTCATGACTTGTGAAGCGAGCCCCTTTCAGGTGAGGATCTGGGATCTTGAAATCAGACCCTTTTGCAGGTCGTTGGGCTTCATGCTATGTGTGCTTAACCTAGTGTGCCATCACTGCCAGACTCCTTCTCCTCTACTCCCTCTTCTCTTCTCTTCTCTTCTCTTCTCTTCTCTTCTCTTCTCTTCTCTTCTCTTCTCTTCTCTTCTCTTCTCTTCTCTTCTCTTCTCTTCTCTTCTCTTCCCTTCCCTTCCCTTCCCTTCCCTTCCCTTCCCTTCTCTCCCCTCCCCTCCCCTCCCCTTCCCTTCCCTCCCTTATCCTCTCCTCTCCTCCCCTTCTCTTCTTCTCCATCTCTCTCACCCTCCATCCCTCTCTACCCACTCTCTTTCTGTTCATGACTATGATGAGAGTTGATCTTTTTAAAAATCTCAGAGGAGAAGCGGTTTACTACTTCCTAGGTGAGGAAGACTAGGGATGGGGCCTGCACACTAAGTGCTTTCCAGTTTCTTTCCTTCTTTTTCCCACCCCCCCTTCCTCAACATTTCCTGCACAGCTGTCTGAAGTCAGTGAAGCTTTGAGAAATGTATGACTCAATCCTACTTTGAAGTATCTTACATTTACAGTTGGAAGAATAGCTATAGTATAAAATACTGCAATGTGAGGCTGGGCAGTAGGAAAGTAGATAAAATTTATTCTTTTTTAAATTAGTGATCTAATGTTGCTTTACAAAATTATGATATAACAGGGATATAATTCCACACCATTCCCACCAGCAGAGTTCTGTGTCCCCATCCCCTCCATTTGAAACTGCAGCTATTCTACCAAAGTAAGAGATATGGGTAAACTATTACTTCTATAACTATCTATATATGTTTATATACATTTGCCCATTTTTTTTTACAGAAGTCCTGCTTTTATTTGTCATGCATACACTTATTGCTACTTCCAAATGTTCTTCTTTTTTTCTTCTTCTTTTCTTCCTCTAGGTCTTGATGGAGTTGGAGTGCAGAGCCCCTGGTAATCTTCCCTTAACACCCCCCCCCCCCATCCAGGAGTATGAACCAGAGTTCTTTCTGTGGTGCAGAGGTGAGATTTCTGGCTTCTAAAATTGCTTCTCTGCTAGACATGGCATTGTCAGGTTGATCAATATGCTCAGCCTGTTGATAGAAGGTATTCTATGTAAGGGAGTTTCTTTTCTGAAAAATAAACCAAAATTCTCTAGAAGGGAATGAATATGAAAGAATCAGACCATTATGCTTTCATGAAGATTCTGGTTCCATCCAAAGGATGACTTAAACATAATTATCTCCAATTGCTAAAGGAAGTCAGGTAAAGAAACTGATCAATCCTTCAATTCAGACTTCTCTGAACAAATCAATAGCTCATATTCCTGGGCCATCACTAAATTCCAGGCATAATTGTAAATCTCTCTCTTTTTACTATTTATTTATTTATTATTGGATATAGATGGAGAAAAATTGAAAAGAGAGAAGAGTGAGAGAGAGAGAAAGAGGCAGAAACACCTGCATCTGTGCTTCACCACTCGTGAGGCAGGTGGGGACCGGGGGCTTGAACCTGAGTCCTCAAGCACTATAATGTGTTCATTTAACCAGGTACGCCACCACCTGGCCCCATAAATGTCTCTCTAATCCCTCCAATACTCCTGTGGGGTTGGAACTATAACTGTACTTAAAGGTAAGGAAGCTGATTCACAGGTTGGCTAATATTTGTTCCAGATCACAGTGCTGAACTGGACTTAATCTCAGAATCACATTGTTGATTATCACATTTCAAAGTGGTGTTAGAATGGCTACCATGACCAGCCCTGGAAATAATTTCACTACTGGAGAACATACTTTGAACAGTATTTCTGAAAATGAAATTCTCAGCAGACAGACCAACTTCCTGCTGTGTGAAGGAAATTCCTTCAAGACCAGTGATAATTAGTAAAATGAATCTTTTGCTGCTTTCACTCCACAGTGTGTTGCAAATGTTACTGAGTACACGTGTCATACTTTAATCCTTGCTGTAGAATTTAGACAACTGGCAGCCCATGGGGAGCTCGTATTTAAACTAATTTGAAATAAATGAGTAATTAACATTTCATGAGCTAATGAATCAAACATTTTGCTAAGTGGAACACAAATCATGTCTGTGGCTCAGCCCTCAATTGAAGCTACAAATACTATAATTCAATAAAAATAAACTCTTTGGCATTTGTTTGATTACAAAAATCAACATCATGAGTTTTTTTTCCCTTCTAGAAGTAGCTAGCTTCACATCATCCACCACCTTAAAACATAATTGTTATAATAATGTACTTGATTTATTCCATGTTTTTTGTGTTTTTTTAGTTTTTTATTTATTTATATAAGAAAGGAGACATTAACAAAATCATAGGATGGGGGGGTACAACTCCACAAAATTCCCACTACCTAATCTCCATATCCCCTCCCCTCCCCAATAGCTTTACCATTCTCTATACCTCTGGGAGCATGGACCCAGGGTCCTTGTGGGTTGCAGAAGGTGGAAGGTCTGGCTTCAGTAATTGCTTCCCCACTAAACATGGGCATTGACTGGTCAAACCATACTCCGAGTCTGCCTCTCTCTTTCCCTAGTAGGGTGGGTCTCCGGGGAAGCGGAGCACCAGGATGCATTGGTGGGGTCTTCAGTCCAGGGAAGCCTGGCCGGTGTCCTGATGGTATCTGGAACCTGGTGGCTGAAAAGAGAGTTAACATACAAAGCCAAACAAATTGTTGAAGAATCATGGACCCAAAGGTTGGAATAGTGGAGATGAAGTGTTGGGGGTACTCACTGCAAACTCTAGTGTACTACTGCTTTCAGGTATATATTTGCCCTAGTTTATGGGTATGTATGAACATATGCTCTATCTCCTGGAACCTGGTCTATATCTAGGTTTTGGGACTTTGTTAGGAAGTGAACCTCCTGGGATGGAGTTAGAGAATACTATGAAAGGAAAGGTCTCACCCAAGTGATGAAGCTGAAGGGTTGTTTTCCAAACCTAAATTCTCTGGACACAGTCTGAAGTGAAGCATGCTGGTGTGGCACTCGTTGCTTTGATTAGGTTGCAATCAGCGGATGCAATATTATTTGATAAGAATTGAGAGAAGCATACGGGAAAGTGGGCCCTATCCTAGGGTCCCAGGACTGGGGAAAGTTTAGTCTCTATAGTGGAAATGTAAGTTCCTGCTGTCTTAGGGTTCAAGAAGACAATGGATAGTTACTGTTATCATCACATTATTTGGTAATTGGGTTAACTTTGAAAAGTCCCTTTGTTAGACATACAATCAACTTTCCCCCTCATATTAATTAAATAGTGATTTATAGGACTACAATTTAATAGGTGTGTACATAAACACCATTCCCATCACCAAAAGATTGTGTCCCATCCCACCCCACCACCCCCCCACCAGCCCAGGAAGCCACATTTCCACCCTCCTCCTCACCACAGGGTTTTTACTTTGGTGCCCTACTTTCAATTTAGTCAGATCCTGCTTTTAGTTTCCCTTTCTGATCTTCATTCTCAATTTCTGTTGATGAGTGGGGTCATCCCATACTCATCTTTATCTTTCTGACTTAGCTCACTTAACATAATTCCTTCTAGCTTTGACCTAGATGGGTCAGAGAAGTTGAGTTCATTGTTCTTAGTAGCTGCATAGTATTCCATTGTGTATATATACCACAGCTTTCTCAGCCACTCATCTGTTGTTGGGCACCTGGGTTGCCTCCAGGTTTTAGCTATTATGAATTGTGCTGCTATGAACATAGGAGTACACACCTCTTTTTGGTTGGGTGTTATGGATTCCTTGGGGTTGATCCCCAGGAGAGGAATTACTGGGTCATATGGAAGGTCCATGTCTAGCCTTGTGAGGGTTATCTCCACAACTCTCCACAGAGGCTGGACCAATTTACATTCCCACCAGCAGTGCAAAAGGGTTCCTCTGGCCCCACAGCCTCTCCAGCATTTGTTGCTGCTGTCCTTTTTGATGTATGCCATTCTCACAGGAGTGAGGTAGTATCTCAATGTTGTCTTTATTTGTATTTCTCTGACAATCAGCAACCTGGAGCACTTTTTCATATGTTTGTTAGCCTTTTGGATCTCCTCTGGAGTGAATGTTCTGTTCATATCCTCTGCCCATTTATGGATGGGGTCATTTTGCTTTTTTGGTGCTAAGTTTGCTGAGCTCTTTGTATATTTTGGTGATTAGTCTCTTGTCTGATGTCTGACATGTATAGATCTTCTCCCATTCTGTGAGGGGTCTCTTTGTTTGTTTAATAGTTTCTTTGGCTGTGCAGAAGCTTTCCAATTTGAAATAGTCCCATTTGTTTGTTTCTGCTTTAGTCTTCCTTGCAACTGGATTTGTTTCATCAAAGATGTCCTTGAGGTGTATGTGGGAAAGTGTTTTACCAATGTTTTCCTCTAAGTATTAGATTGTTTCTGGTCTGACATCCAGGTCTTTGATCCATTTGCAGTTGATTTTTTTTTCGTTTCTAGCAGTTGTTGGAACTCAGATCAGAAGCTACTTCTCAGTCCACCATCTTCTTTTTTTTTAGTTTTTTAGATGAAATATTATTTTTCAAGATAATTAAGAGTGGTGTATAGTATAAATAAATCCCCTTTTTGAAATATAGATAAATGAGAGGGTGTCTAGCATAGTAAATTTTTAAATCTTTCAATATCATTTCTTTAATGTTTATTTGGTGATTTATGTAAGTTGACAAATAAAGCTATATATTTGTGTGTATATATGTATATATATATATATATATATATACATGTTTATTACACTTTCCCTGAGAACTTTCTCTACTCTGCTACTCTGTGTCCTACTCTGAATCTCTGAATCTATTACATGCACTTCCAAGAGGGGTCTCATAACAATGTTAGAAAATGATGTCATCATCTCTAATAACATGGACTCCCTCAATAATTTAAAATTTATTGAGTATCATTTAGGTATCAGATATAAAGGAGTGATCTCTTTGAAGTCTAGTTGAAGAGAAAGATAAAATTCCCGTCTTCTAGTTCTGTTGGCAGATCTAAATGAGAGCAAGTCAACCCCTTCTGCTGTTGGTCCCTGTAGTAAGTCAGCAGGGTCACTCCAGGATGCTCATGCTCTTTATTGCATAGGGATTTACTCCAGCCCATCCCATAATAGTTATTTTCAGAGTCTTCTGAACAGAATGCTTACATCCTGTTCTGAAGACCCTTCCTCAGGGTCCTCCAAGAGATACTTACTTGCCCTTTGCAAGGCTGTCAATTAACTTTGACCATCTGTGTGACAAAGACAAAAGAGAATGGGCTGAAATAAAGATGAGTGATGACTGAACCCTTCCCTCTTAGCAAGACTGACCAGATACAAAAGGAAGTGAATTGTACAAACTGATCCAGGCATCAATTTGGCAGCAAGAATGAATGGGTGAAGGGAGAAGCCCAGAGATCTTAAGGTTTCTTTTTCATGGACAAAGGTCAAGCCATTGGCTAGGAAGAAAATAATTCATCCACGTGTAGGAAAAGGAACAGTAAAAGAGTAATAGTTAAAGTAAAAGAGTAGACAGTACAAGTCATGAATAGTCTACTTGTAGGATATTTGAATTGGAGCTTTAACTTTTGGAAAAAGGTGTATTATTGGTGATGGTGCATGTGTGTGAAGAGTTGGAGAAAATTCTTTCAAGCTAAACTGTGGGTTATTAAAGGTTTATTCATCTAGTGTTATTATGAATTCAATAAAAAGTTATATTTCATTGCCTCTTGTTTGTTGAATAGTGCTATTTGAATATCGTAGTGCTCAGGGACAGAATCTCAAGGTTTCTAAGTTTTTTTTTTAAGGACTTCATCAAGAACCAAAAAAAAAAAAAAGTTGCATGTCTTGTGGCTGAAGTTTAGTGAGAGGAGAATGGCATGAAGTGAAGTTGGTAGAGTAGAAAGAGTTTGGTAAGGAACAAACCTGAATGAACCTGGATTGTAAGTAGCATCTGCAGAATTAAAATCAAGATTTGCATGATAGAAATATACATGTTTCCACCACAGAACATTAGAGAAATGACAGGCAGCCATTCTTCTCACCTAAGTTAAGAAATTCTCTTAAATTTTCATGAGAACAACTCATTAGGCCAAAGAATCTAGTACGGAGAAAAATATTTACAGCTCCTCTATGAATGCCTTTTCAATAAAGGTCTACTACAGGGCTGTGGTTTGATTAGCATGTGTCTGTCCTGAGGTGTGCAGCTCAGGAGGGAAGAGCTCTCTGTGTGTGTTTTCAGAATCTCCCATGGTATCTGGTCTGTGCAAGGCATTCAGTATTTATAGAAAAAAAGCCAATAAGAAAAAATGAGAATTTAGAAAATAGTAAAAAAACTTCTCCCATATGACAACCGGTAATCTAGGTTGGAAATGATCAGTAGTGTCAAGCATTCCAAAGTGCCCTGTGAAGTTCTCATCAAAGTATATAGTTTATATTCTCCAAATCAAAACACAGATCTTCTAATGACTTGTAACAGAGAATGTTGGATGAGCCAAAAAAGACGTGGGTACAGTAGGATACACCTGTTATTATTGACGAAATGCTTCATATCTAAGGAGATCCAAAGACATTTTTCATATTAAAATGTGTAAAATATAAGCCATAAACTGTGAGAATTTATTCTGGGGTGATACACGCCTTTGATGAAACAATGCCTGATTATAAGTATTGACCACATGTATGGGAAAGCAGTAAATTCTGGTGAAGTTATTATGAGTCCCCGTGATACAGATAGAGCAGTTTTTTTTTCTTTTTATAAATTTTTTTATTTTTTAAATATTTATTTTATTTATTTATTCTCTTTTGTTGCCCTTGTTGTTTTATTGTTGTAGTTATTATTGTTGTTGTCGTTGTTGGATAGGACAGAGAGAAATGGAGAGAGGAGGGGAAGACAGAGAGGAGGAGAGAAAGATAGACACCTGCAGACCTGCTTCACCGCCTGTGAAGCGACTCCCCTGCAGGTGGGGAGCCGGGGTTCGAACCGGGATCCTTATGCCGGTCCTTGTGCTTTGCGCCACCTGCGCTTAACCCACTGTGCTACAGCCCGACTCCCAGAGCAGTTGTTTTATAATTAGTACTGATGCATAATTATTGCTAAATAATAGCATCATTGCTCACTGTTGTTTTGGGCCCGTAAAAAGTCCATATGTGGTAGAGGTCAGGCAGTAGTGCACTGGGTTAAGCGCATGTAGTGCAAAGCTTGAGGATCCTGGTTCGATTCCCTGCCTCCCCACCTTACAAGCTGTGAAGCAGGTCTGCAGGTATCTTTCTCTCCCTCTATCTGTCTTCCCCTCCTCTCTCAATTTCTCTCTGTCCTATCCTTCAACAACAGCAGCAGCAGCAGCAGCAGCAGCAACAACAATGGCTGCCTGGAGCAGTGGGTTCATAGTGTAGGCACCGAGCTCCAGCGATAACCCTGGGGGCAAAAAGTTAAAAAAATAAAAGTTCATGTTTTGCTAAAATTGCTAGCAATTGGGAATGTACAGGAAGTAAAATAAACCAAATGTCTTAATGCTTGTAAAGAGTACACATATTAAGAATATTTTATAATTAGAAACATAGTGACTAAAATAAAAACTAAAAGTGAAAATAGGGAAAAAAAGGAATAAGTAAAAAGTATGGATCCCTCCCTACCAAAAGGTTTTGAAAAAAGACTCTTCCACCATCAAACCCAAGGATATGAAAAAAGGATTGAATATTAAACAAACTCATTCCTTGGGCCCATCTTACACCTTCTTCAGAATAGCTTGATGTATATACTCAGGCATATGATAAAAGTTTTAAAGAAATGTCTTGGCAAGTACAACCGCTTCTACATGGCACATTCATATTGATGAGAAAGAGCAAAAACAACTCCTCATAGGGTGGAAGGAATCTTAGCTATTAGTATAATTTTTGCCAGTTCCTTCTTCTAGTCTACTAGTTGAAATTAATGCCCTAAACACTTTTAAAAATGTTGTAACATTCTCACCCTATTGGAAAGGTGAGATAAGTTGAAAGTGACTTGTTATTCTTTAATTAGGATGTCTAGCTTTGTGCTAGATGTTGTGTGTACACCTAAGTAGGTCATTTCAAGTCCTGAAAGTAGATTTCCTAAGAAAAGTTTCTCTTCTGACATGTTCCAGCTCAGGGCATTTTCCAGATTCTGCCTCTGGCTTCCGAATCAAACACATTCTCTTTACAGGGCACAAAATAGAATAGCTCACTCATATAGTGCACTGGTTTGCTATGTGTGTGATCCAGGTTGAGCCTGACCCCACTGCACTGAAGAAAGCTTTGGTGGTATGTGCCGGGATAGCCTGAGGGTACTTCTTCCTGAGCTAGTGCTCTCTGGGTTGGAGAGAACTCAACTGGAGCCGATCTAGGCTGCTGCGTGGGAGAGAGATCAGGAACTAACTTCGCAGGAGATACACTCTGGAACTCTCGGAGCCAGAAAGCAATTTCCAAGTGTCTTTAATCAGAAGAGCAGCTGTTTTTATACTCTCCAAATAGGGTGGAAACAGGATGTGATATAGAGAGGGTGGAGAGAAAAGTGAGTGGTGAAAATCAGAGTGTGATAAGGAGGGGGCGGAGCAGGCGAGAATCCTATCACTGAACCACCAATGCCCTGGAGGGAGTGCTTTATGTAAATGTAAAAGTGATTTATGTAAATAGACCAAAGCTTTGAATGGGATCAATAAATCCCTATATAGGCATATGGTTAAGCAGAAGCCAGGGGGAGCTGGCATACTATCCAACAGGTATGTTCTCTCCCTCTTCTCTCTCTCTCTCTCTCTCTCTCTCGTTTCTCTGCCTTATTATTTGACTTTATACAGTTTCTATCCCTTTCCTACAGAGTTCATTTTGACTTGCTCTGGAGTCAGTCTTCATTATTTAAATAAACTTTCAATTAAGTTAGGATAAATGAATAGTCAGACAGGATGAAAAAGAAAAGCTGATTTTGGTTGGAGGAAACTGGTAAACACATGGGATAGTGAAATCATCAAAATTTGTTTAGGAGGGGAAGGAGTTTAAAGTATTCCATATGGCAGGAGTGGGGAATTCAAGAAAGGTAATTGAAAAGGAAAAGTGTGGGGAAGGATTCAGAGAATAACTAACATCTTATGAAGCTTTTAAAACCCTATTTTATTTTATTATTTTAATTTATTTGTCATTTAATAATGATTGAAAAGATTGTGGGATAAGAGGGATCTAATTCCATACAAATTTTAAGATAATAGAGGTACAATTCCAAAATGTTCCCACTACCAGAATTCTGTCTCCAATCCCTCCATTGAAAACTGCAGTAGGTTGGCTGGCCAGTAGCACTGTAGGTTAAGTGCATGTGGTGCAAAGTGCAAAGACCTACATAAGGATCCTGGTCCAAGCCCCTGCCTCCCCACCTGCAGGGGAGTCACTTCACAAGAGATGAAGCAGGTCTACAGGTCTCTATCTTTCTCTCCTCCTCTCTGTCTTCCCCTCCTCTCTCGATTTCTCTCTGTCCTATCCAACAATGACGACAACTAATAACTACAACAATAAAAAACAACAAAGGCAACAAAAAGGAATTAAAGAATAAACAAATAAATATATTTTTTAAAAAAGACATAAAAATAAAAGAAAACTCATGGTCACAGATAGAGCTTGACATTATAACTACATAGCTCTATCTATCTATCTATCTATCATCTATCTATCTATCTACCTATCTATTTTTCTACATCCCTGCCTTCACTCCCACTCTAATTCACCAACTATAATTACTTCTTCCAAGTGCCCTTCCTCTTTTTTTTTTTTTCCTTTTCTCTCTGATATGGGAAACTGTGTCCAACTTCTTCTGGTGTTTTTCATATTTGCTTCCCATTTCTGTGACGGTATAAGAACAAAGTTCCTCGTGACAAATGATTTGAGTCTGGTGGAATTGGAATTAACAGCTCTTTGGTCATCTTCTGTTGTCCTTTAATCCTCTGAGAGTATGGACCAGCGTTTTTTTTTTTTTTTTTTTTTGGCAGGTGCACAAGTTGGGAGTTCTGTCTTCTATAATTGTTTCTCTGCTGGATATGGATATTGGCCAGTTGATCCATAATCCCAGCTTAAACCTTATTTTAACAGAAAGTGAATCTTAACGAAACTATCTTAATCTTAAATTGATCAGTTTTACCCTGCCCATATGTTTCATAAAAGAAAAGAAAATATAAGATGAATACAAGAATGTCTGTGTTATCTTTTATAACATTTGATCATGTTCTTATATAATATTGATCCAATACCAGACAGTTTAACTGAACATGAATTGTGATCAGGAACTCCTTACCCTCTGGCCCCCAAAATTTCAAACAAAAGAGTTGCTGTCAAATTAGTCTTCATTTGATTGAGGTATTATCATTTTTCAAGAAACTGTCCCTAATTCTTCACAATTTTGTTCTTTCCAGCAAAACAGAGTAAACTTTCTTTGCGTAACTGCTATTAAAGTAGTTCCTTCAGTGTGTGCTGTGAGATAAATACCTATTGGGCTAGAGATTGACCTGAATGATATCTAGGAGTCTAGTGTCATGATAAAATTCTGCAAGCATAATAGTGAAAACACAAGTGCTTCTTAGTTGAGTGATGATTCCCAGTGATTAGTGCTAAAATTTGCAAGAATCCGATGAAGTTGATTGTATCTTTCTCCTAACATAGTTTAGGAAACTATGGTGGAGAAAGTGATCCTATGCATATAGTGAATAAAGAATGGGAGATTTAGCCATACATAGTTCTATAATTTAAAAAACAGGAAAACATATAAAGATATACCATAAAAGACAAAATTATCTTCTATTACTGGATCGTGTGTTCATACTTTTTGTAGGTTTTTTGAATCTTACTACCCTCATTGTAAAGAAATTTTAGGAGCAAATGATAGACATTTAACTAAAAAAAATATTGTGTAATCTGGGAACTTTTTTATATTATCATTTTGATCAGAAACCCACATCTATGAATTAGATACATTTTGTTTAGATATGTTTTCCTTGATTGACAGTATTTATGTCCAAAACTGCTTTAGGTTCCAAAGGGAAGACATCAACTTTTGTCACAGTAATTATTTAAATATTGTCAGATAAGTGTTTAATACTTATTTTAAAGTATTTATTTTTCTTTACGTACATAGACACGGAGGAATGAGGGCAGAGAGAGAAAGTTAGTTAACAGCAGTATTAATTTATGAAGTTTCCTGGGAAAGGGACCAGGGCTTGAATCTGAGTCCTTGGTCATGGTAGCATGTGCTTTCCACTGGGCACATCACTGTTTGATTCCCTTCTATATTATTTTAAACTTTGATTAAATAAGCATATTGACTAAAGAAAATAAAAAATATATAAATTAGAGAAGAGTAAAATAAGCCTGGAGAGATAGCATAATGGTTCTGCTTTAGGCCTTTTTCCTTTCTCTCTCTCTCTCTTTCTCTCCCCCCCCCCATCCTTTTTCCTTTTTCCTTGTTTCATTCCTTTATCTCTCTTTCAGTAAAATAAATAAAATGTTTTAAATTAATAACTTAAAAAAAAGTTATGGGGGGCATACTAGAACCTGGGATATGTATTTCACAAATAAGTGGACTATCTAGGTGAATTAGTTTGCAATCCCAATACTGTCTTATTTGTAATTTTTTTGTTTTGCTTTGTTAGATGGGGCAGAGAGTAATTGATAAGGGAGGGGAAAACTGAGGAGAGTGAAAGAGAGACAATTGTAAACTTGCTTCACTACTCATGAAGTTTTCTCCCCTGCAGGTGGGGTGCAGGGGTTTGAGCCCAGGTCCTTGCGCATAGTAGTATGTGCGCTCAAGCAGGTGGGCCACCACCCAGCCCTCGGTACTTTGTTTAGTGTGACATTGTTCAATACTACAGTTAACAACATATTTACATACAAGTATGAGATTTATTTTGACAATTGAATTTGTGGAACTTTGGACATTTTCCTATGAATATTACTGCATTTAAATTAAACTTTTTAAGGAATTATTTTAATTTTAATTCCATCTATTATTTTGATATCAAAGGGTCTTAGAAGTTAGTCTTATTAAAAATATGAGAGAAAACTATTTTTAGCTAATATCCAAATAGCAGACCTTGAAGTCAGATTGCTTTCGCACCAGGCCACATGATTAATTACCTGCTCTTCAGGACATTCTTTCTTAATAAAACAGTGCTGCTGGGGCCAAGTGGTAGCACACCTGGTTGAGCACACATTTTGCCATGCATAAGGACCCAGGTTTGAGACCTCTGTCCCCACCTGCAGGGGGAAACTTTGCAAGTGGTGAAGCAGGGATGAAGGTGTCTCTCTACTTCCCAATCCCTTCCTTCCCTTTAGATTTCTGATGTTCTCTATCTAATAAATAAGTAAAAGATAATAAAAAATAAGAGTAAATTAAAAAAAAGCAAAATAGTGCTGCTAGTAATACTTTGATAGATAATGATTTGGTGACATAGGGGCATATGTGCTATTTGGGATAAAGCGTACTACCAATTGACATGAGGTACTGCCATCAGTTAAACTGGGTTAATTTTAAGAATAAAAAAATAAAGCTGTGCTAATTCATCAAAAATATGAAATTAAGGACCAATATGCAGTGCTCTAGCAATTCTAAAATAATATATATGGAGAGCCTTCCAGAGGCAGGGTTATGGAACAAGATCCATTTCAGATTACACTCCAGATAAAGTAGAGAAAATAAATGAAGAATTACCTGAAAAAAACTCAACAAAATACAGCCAGGATTTCTCCAGAAACTCACTCAGCCAAAACCACCTTGCACATATTACTATGATTCCATCCTGACTTTGCTGGGCAGATGACCTCACCCATGTGTTCCAGAACTCCACCTCTTCAGAGCGCAGACCCACTCGAGAAAGAGAAGCAGGCTAGGGGTATGGATCAACCTGCCAATGCCCATATTCAGCAGAGAAGCAACTACAGAAGCCAGATCATCCACTGTCTTAACCCCATAAAGATTTTTTCTCCATACTCCCAGTGAGGTAAATGTTAGGGGAAAGATAACCAGAGGGTTCTGGACTCCAATTCCATAAGAACCCAGAGAGAGAGAAGAGGGAAAAAGTAAATAAATAAATAAATAAATAAAAATGGAGGAACACTCAGAAGTAGTAGGTGTGATTAGAAAGGAAGAGAAGGCAGGACCATAGGAAAAAATAGGTAAATATATTATAAATATAAATAGTTATAGAAATAATAGTCAACTCATATCTGTGGTCTTGGAAGAACTAATGCAGTTTCCAATGGAAGGAATGGGGGGACACAGAACTCAGATGATGGGAAAGGTATGGGATTATACACATTATCTTATAATTTTGTAAAACAGTAGTAAATATATACCTGAAAGGTACACTAGAGTTTGCAGTGAGTACTCCCCAACACTTCCTCTCCACTATTCCAAGCTTTGGGTCCCATGATTGCTCAACAATTTGTTTGGCTTTGTGTGTTAACTCTCTTTTCAGCCACCAGGTTCCAGATGCCACCAGGATGCTGGCCAGGCTTCCCTGGACTGAAGACCCCACCAATGTGTCCTGGAGCTCAGCTTCCCCAGAGACCCACCCTACTAGGGAAAGAGAGAGGCAGGCTGGGAGTATGGACCGACCAATCAACGTCCATGTTCAGCGGGGAAGCAATTACAGAAGCCAGACCTTCCCCTTCTGCAACCCACAAGGACCCTGGGTCCATACTCCCAGAGGGATAGAGAATGGGAAAGCTATCAGGGGAGGGTATGGGAAATGGAGATTGGGTGGTGGGAATTGTGTGGAGTTGTACCCCTTTTACCCTATGGTTTTGTTAATTTATCCTTTCTTAAATAAATAATAAATTTAAAAAAAACAATAGTAAGTCACTAATGAAAATTAAAAAATATATGAAAACACAAAAATTCTTATAAAATTAAAAAAGTGTATATATACATACTTACACATATAAATCTAGATTTCTTCCAACAATAAAATTAAAAACTTTATTTATTTACTTAATTTTAATTTATTTACTAGGGGATTAATGGCTTACTGTCAACAGTAAAATATACTAGTTTGTACGTGCATAACATTTCCACATAACAATTCAACCCCCACTAAGCTTTTCTCTGCCATCTTGTTCCAGAAACTGAACCCTCTCCTCCCCCACCTCACCCCAGAGTCTTTTACTTTGGTGCCATACACCAATTTCAGTCCTAGTTCCGTTTAGTGTTTTCCCTTCTGGCCTTGTTAAAATGAAAAACTTTAAATGTGTATGAATGAAGAAGCTCTTCTTTGTTCAGATTCACGTATTTCATTTCCATAGACCCATGTCTAATACTGTTGCTTTTATTTTGTTCAAAAAAAGGAAGTTTTTTTTTTTTCTTAGACATGTTTTTTATGGCAATTATAGTCCTTTTCAAATTTACCTTGTCTGTTATCTTCGTTTCCTGCGATATGGAATTTCACATGGTTGTGAGATAGAGCAACCAATGCATATGAGGTGCTGGGGATCAAACTAGGGGCCTCAGGTATGCCAAGGCTGATGCTGTGCTGGCTGAGCTATTCACTTAAACTCTCTATGATTTTTTTTTTTTTTGTCCAATTTTGACTCTTCTCCAATTTTCCCTTGAGAATTCATTCTTTAGTGATACTAAAGATTCCCAGTCAGAGTTCTAATTCTCATTGTGAAATGTATGAATATTATGGCAGAAATATTTTCAGTTTGCCCCCTTTGCCTCCAGTCATTGTTCTTTTCTTTTATGGAATTCTAATGAAATAAAACATGTCAAGCTAATTATATATATTTACCATTCTTCTTCTTAATGCAAAAATTAGATGCTGCTTGAACAAAAACAAGTTAATTTTCTTTCATTTCATCAGAGATTATAAGTTCTTTCACTTTAAAATAGGTATTTCAGAGTTGTCCCACAGGTCAGGACATTTCAAAGGAAAATTACAGAATTTCAGAATTATACCTTGCACACAATTTGAGCTCCTTCCTCCGGATCTCATAAGAATAGAGCTCATTGTTACTTTGTTGATAGGTTTTTCAAAATCCAATAATTGCATTTAACTCTTCCAAGGCTCATGTTTCTGGTGCTCTAGCTGATGAGTATTTTGTATAACATATTTCAAACAAATTTTCCACTGAAACACAGCATACTCTTAAAAAACTCCATAATGCTATAAATTGCACTCCAGATCACCCTTGTATCCCAGAGGGGAATTGCACATTCTTGTGCCTCTGTTTTGATATCGGGTGACCCCATATTTTTGTGGATAGGAGTACTTCCCTTCCATACCTCCTTCTAATAGCCAGGACATTTCACATAACTGGGTGTAGGGGGACTGAACCAATTTAAGAGACAATTTATGGTCAACCTCACTCCTATGAAAACATGCACATAAATCCCCTGTAAAGGATTTATCCCTGGGCCCCAAGTTTCACCTTCTGATCCTTCATTGGTGGATATATAAACCGTGTCATCTTTATACTGGTTATTTAGGTTAAATTCCTATTCAGCTAATTAATTTGTTTTTCCAATAATTTCTTTGTAGTATTGAGTTTCCTATGGATATCACAGTGTCATCTTTAGATAAAGATAGCTATGTTTCTTTTCTAGTCTGAATGCAGGATTTTGCTTTAGGATGCATACATGCATATCTACTCAAAGGCATCCTGGTCCTTCTGAGAAAGAGGCCACAGTGCTGACCCAAAAGTTTAGACTCTGGTCATTACCTCTGCCTCCCGCTCCCTACTGCTTGGCTTTTAGTTGGCTTCAAACCTAGAGAACTTGGAGATGCCATTAGGTGATGGAGGTAAGTGAAGGCCACCTATATGTTTTCCCTCTGCCACTCTTAACTATCTAGTATCTTCCTAAAAGGAGCCTATACATTTGACAGGTACTCTGACCCATAACCCTGCCTCCCAGCCCCACATTGTTTCTTGAGAACACCTCCCAATCTCCAGGTGCTCAAGGTCCCCCAAGGCTGTAGACAGATATTTGCAAACCTAAGACTTGCTGCCTGAGGTTCCGGCTTTAATTTTTCACCAGTGGTTTTCTCTTCATAGATCTGCTTGCACAACTTTTAGGAGATTTGTCTTTACTTAAGTGCATTATACAATTGGATGTTGTTGTAAATATACATCTTTTATATTTTTACCTTCCCATCATTAATTTATCGTTTGTATACATAAACATGTCATTTTACGTACTGGTTATTTACGATGTGTTCTTTTACTCAGCACATTTATTAGTTCCAGTAGCTTCTTCATAAATCCCCTTGGGTTTTCTTCATAGATAATAATGTCATGTTTGAGCAAGGATAGTCTTGATTGTTTCCTAATTTGAATCTAGGCCTTTAACTTTGGATGCATGTGTTTTTCCTGCCTGATCAATGGCTAGAATCCCCACTGCACTTGGAGTACATGGGGGCACAGGCATACTCATGCTATTCCTAATCTCTGGGAGGAAACATCCACTCTCTTCATTAAGTCTGATGCTGGCAGTGAGTGTTGAGCAGTTGTCTTTTGTCAAGTAGAAGACATTCAACAGATATAATATCTGCCTATGATATCAGAGTTTTTATCAGGCAAACTGACTTTTTAAAAAGTGTTTAATGCAGTTATTATTATGTTCATATTAGTTTCATTTTCTTTCTTTATTGAGGAATTAATGTTTTACATTCAACAGTAAATAGAATAGTTTGTACATGCATAACATTTTCCAGTTTTCCATATAAGAATACAACCCCTACTAGGTCCTCTCTCATCCTTTTTGGACCTTATTCTCCCTCCCCCCACCCACCCCAGAGTCTTTTACTTTGGTGCAATATGCCAATTCCAGTTCAGGTTCTACTTGTGTTTTCTCTTCTGATCTTGTTTTTCAACTTCTGTCTGAGAGTGAGATCATACCATATTCATCCTTCTGTTTTTGACTTATTTCACTTAACATGATTTTTTTCAAGCTCCATCCAAGATCTGCTGAAAATGGTGAAGTCACCATTTATAATAGCTGAGTAGTATTACATTGTGTATATATACCAAAACTTGCTCAGTCACTCATCTGTTGCTGGACACCTGGGTTGCTTCCAGGTTTTGGCAATTACAAATTGTGTTGCTAAGAACATATGTGTACACAGATGATTTTGGATGGATGTGTTGGGTTTCTTAGGATGTATCACCAGGAGAGGAATTGCAGGATCATAGGTCCATTTCTAGCCTCCTGAGAGTTCTCCAGACTGTTCTCCACAGAAGATGAACCAATTTACATTCTCAGTATCAGTGCAGGAGGGTTCCTTTGACCCCACAACCTCTCCAGAATTTGCTGATGTTACCTTTTCTGATGTATGACATTCTCACAGGAGTAAAGTGGTATCTAACTGTGTTTTTCATGTGTTTCTTGGCCTTTTGGATCTTTTATGTGGTGAATTTTCTATCCATGTCCTCTCCCCCTTTTTGGTGGGGTTATTTGTTTTCTTGTTGTTGAGTTAGGCAAACTATTTACATATTTTGCTTTTTAGCCTCTTGTCTGATATATGGCATGTAAAGATCTCCCATTCTGTGAGGGGTCACTTTGCTTGGGTACTGGTTTCTTTAGCTGTGCAGAAGCTTTTTAATTTGATGTAGTCCCATAGGTTTATGCTTATCTTAGTCTTCTTTGTAATTGGATTAGTTACATTGAAGATGTCATTAAAATTTTTCTGAAAAAAGAGTTTTGCCAATATTTTCCTCTAAGTATCTGATAGTTTGTGGTCTAACATCCAAGTCCTTGATCCACTTGGAATTTACGTTTGTATTCAGTTTCATTCTTCTGCATATTTCAACCCAATTTTTCCAACACCTTTTGTTGAAGTGACTCTGCTTCCCCTATTTAATAGTCTGGGCACCTTTGTCAAAGGTTAGATATCCATAGGTGTTGGGGCTTACTTCTGGAGTTTCAGTTTGATTCCACTGGTCAGTGTATCTATTCATGTTCCAGTACCAGGCAGTTTTTATGACAATGGCCCTATAATACAATTTGAGATCTGGGAGTGTGATGCCTCCAGTTTTGTTCTTTCATCTCAAGATTCTTTTGGCAATTTTAGGTCTTTTCTGGTTTCACATAAACATTTATAGTATTTGTTCTATTATCCTATAAAATGTAGTTGGGATCTTGATGGGGAGAGCATTTAATTTTGTTTTTGTTGCTATAGTAAAAGTAATTGACTGGATTTCATCTTCTTCTAACTTAGTGTTTGCATAGAGGAATGCCACTGACTTTCAAATGTTAATTTTGTAGCATGACACCTTAATGTATTGCTTGATGATTTCCAAAAGCTTCTTGCTGGATTTATTAAGGTTTTCTATGTATACTATCATGTCATCTGCAAATAGGGAGAGTTTGACTTCTTCTTTTCCTTGCTCCTGCCTGATTGCTATGGCAAGAACTTCCAACACTACGTTGAATAGTAATGGTGATAGTGGGAAGCCCTGTCTAGTACCTGGTCTGAGGGGAAATGCTTCCAGTTTTTCACCATAGAGTATGGTGTTGGCTGTAGGTTTGCTATATATAGATTCCACTGTCTATTTTCCATCTATTCCCATTTTTTGGTAGTGTTTTGATCATGAAGATATGTTGTATTATGACAAAGGCCTTCTCTGCATCTATTGATATGACCATGTGATTTTTGGTCTTTCTTTTGTTGATATGGTGGATCATGTTGATTTATTTACATATATTAAACCAACCTTGCATCCCTGGGGTAAACCTCACTTGGTCATGATGAACAGTCTTTTTAATATACTGCTGTATCCGGTTGGCTAGAATTTTGTCAATATTTTAGCACCTATGTTCATCAGAGATATTGCTCTGTAGTTTTCCATTTTTGGTTGTGTCCCTGTCTGCTTTTGGTATCAGAGTGATGTTGGCTTCATAGAAGCTGGAAAGGAATATTCCAGTGTCTTCAGTCTTCTGGAAGACTTTTTAAATTTTTTTCTTTTTTTTTTTATTTTTCTTTTATTTTTTTATTAAAGAAAGGATTAATTAACAAAACCATAGGGTAGGAGGGGTACAACTCCACACAATTCCTACCGCCCAATCTCTATATCCCACCCCTTCCCCCGATAGCTTTCCCATTCTCTATCCCTCTGTGAGCATAGACCAAGGGTCATTGAGGGTTGCAGAAGGTAGAAGGTCTGGCTTCTGTAATTGCTTCCTCGCTGAACATGGGCGTTGACTGGTCGGTCCATACTCCCAGTCTGCCTCTCTCTTTCCCTAGTAGGATGGGTCTCTGGGGAAGCTGAGCTCCAGGACACATTGGTGGTGTCTTCAATCCAGGGAAGTCTGGCCGGCATCCTGATGACACCTGGAACCTGGTGACTGAAAAGAGAGTTAACATACAAAGCCAAACAAATTGTTGAGCAATCATGGACCCAAAGCTTGGAAAAGTGGAGAGGAAGTATTAGGGAGGTACTCACTGCAAACTCTAGTATACTTCTGCTTTCTTACTTTGGTGCCATACTCCAAACTCAGTCAATTTCTGCTTTGCGTTTCTACTTCTTCTTTTTTTTTTTTTACATGCATAACATTCCCCAGATTCCCATTTAGCAATACAACCCCCACTATTTCATTCATCATTTTTCATGGAAGACTTTTAAAAATAGAGGTATTAGTTCTTCTTTGAAAGTTTTGTAGAATTCATTTGTAAAACCATCTGCTCCAGGACTTTTATTCTTCGGAAGATTTTTGATAACTGTTTCAATTTCATTAGCTTTCATGGGCCTGTTGATGTTATCTATCTACTCATTATTTAATTTTGGAAATCTATCTTGGAATTTTGGAAATATGTAGGAAATTGACCATTTCTTCCAGGTTCTCCAGCTTGGTGGCATATAGTTGTTCATAGAAATCTCGCATGATATGTTGAATTTATGTGGTGTCTGCTGTGATATATCCTCTTTAATTTATGATCTGATTTATTTGGGTCTTCTCTCTTTTTTGTTTTGTGAGTCTGGATAAAGGTTTGTCAATTTTTCGAAGAACCAAAATTTACTTTTGTTGATGTTTTGTATGGTTTTCTTATTTTCCATGTTATTTATTTCTGCCCTAATTTTAGTGATTTCTATCCTTCTGGTTGCTTTAGGGTTCCTTTGTTCTTCTTCTTCTTGCTCTTTAAGTGCTGAGCTAGCTTCACCCAAGAGAGAGACGAGGAACTCATGGCAACGTGGTAATACAATTCTTTATTGATGCGAACACCCCGGATTCAGGTATGAGCATAGTGGGTTTAGACCATGTGGAACTAGCAAAATGGCTGCCTCCTGCTATGCATGCCAGCCCTTCTCCAGGTCTTCTCCAGGTCCAGGCACAGAAGAGTAAAAAGAAGGAAATCAGGAACAGCAGCAGGCTTTATAGAGTAAAAACGGAAGTGGCAAGTCAGGAATGGGATTGGCTAGAAAAGGGGGTGGAGAAAAGAGCGAGAAGGTAGAAAGCTTCCATAGCAGCTGTTGTGAAGGTTCTAACCAGTGGGATTAAATAATACCCTGCAGGCAGAGTGGGTCTCAGGCAAAACAATGATTATGTAAATATCAAGCAATTCAGGGGAGCCAGTGTAATGCCCAACATTTAAGATGTGCTCAGATTGTTTATTTGTGCTTTTTATTGTTTCCTAATGTGTGCATGTATGGCTATGAACTTCCCTCTCAGTACTGCCTTAGCTGTGTCCCAAATATTTTGATGCTTTGTGTCTTCATTTTCAATGAACTCTCAAAACATTTTGATTTCTTCCTTTATTTCCTCTTTGACCCAGTAGTTGTTAAGTAGTGTACTCTTGAGCTCTTTCATTTTGGGACTATTACTAATCTTTTGTTGATTGTTCAGTGATAGTTTAATTCCATTCCAGTCAGAGAAGATTCTTGGGATGATTTGAATGCTCTGCAATTTGCTGATGCTATCTTTGTGGCCTAACATATGCTCTGTCCTTGAGAATGACCCATGTGGACTTGAGTAAAATGTGTATTCCAGTTGCTAGGGGGTGAATGACTCTGAAAATATCCAGTAGTTCTAGTTTATCTATCTCCTCATTTAGCTCCCTCATGTCTTTATTGATTTTCTGCCTGGATGATCTGTCAAGTTGAGAGAGTGGGGTGTTGAAGTCCCCTACTATGACTGTGTTGCTGTTAATATATTGCTGTAGCTCTTTCAGTAGACATTTGATGTATTTAGATGGCTTCTCATTGGGTACATAGATGTAAATAATTGTTAATACCTCTTGATTGACTGATCCTCTGACCATTAAGTAATGTCCATCCCTATCTTTTTAAAATTTTATTTATTTTAAAGTCTATTGTGTCAAATATGGGAATATCTGTCCCTGCCCTCTTTTGTGGGCCATTGGCTTGTATGATAGTTTTCCATCCTTTCACTTTGAATCTGTTTTTGTCTTGTTAAGTTAGGTGGGTTTCCTGTAGACAGCATATAGTTGGGTTGTGTTTTCTGATCCATCTTCCTACTCTGTGCCTTTTAATAGGTGAATTCAGTCCATTGACATTTATTGATATGAAAGATGGAAGATATTTTAATGGCATTCTTGTAGATTTTTAGAACACAAAATCTTGTAGATTTTGTGTTCTGGTAGATGGCATATTTACGGTGGTCTGACTGTTTATAAGAGAGCTCTCAGTACTTCTTTCAGAGCAGGCTTGGTGATAGTTGATTCTTTCAACTGTTGCTTTTTCTGAGAAGGTATTTATGCCTCCATGTAGTCTGAATGACAGTCTAGAAGGATACAGCAGTCTTACTTGAAAGCCTTTCTCATTGAGCACTTGCCATTCTCTTCTGGCCTGTAGTGTTTGTGTGGAAAAGTCTGCTGCTAATCTTATGGGTTTTCCGCTGTAGGTGACTCTTTGTTTTTCTCTTTCAGCCTTCAGGATCATTTCTTTATCCTTATTCTTTTCCATTCTAAATAGGATGTGTCTTGGTGTCTTTAAGTCTGGGTTAATTCTGTTTGGGACTCTCTGGGCTTCTTGAACCTTTATGTCTTTTATATTGTCTAGATTAGGGAAGTTCTCAGCTATTATGTCCTGAAGAATGCTTTCTTCCCCTCCCTCTCTTTCTTTCTCTGGTAAGCCAATAATGCATATATTATTTCTCCTGAAGTTATCCCATAGGTCTCTGTTATTGTTTTCAGTATCTCTTAATCTCTTTTTGAGATATCTTACTTCTTTTTTAGTTGTCTTTAATTCATCTTGTATCTTGCTAATTCTGTCTTCAGCCTCATTTATTCTACTCTCTCTCCCCTCTACTGTTTTCTGGAGTTTATCTATTTTGTTACTCTGTTCTGATACTGTTTTAGCTTGTTCAGCTAGTTGTGTTCTTAGCTCAGCTATTTCAGCTATCAGCTCTCTAATTACTTTGAGATAATTAGTGTTTTCTTCCAGGGTCTCATTTGTTGTTTCTGAATTTCTGACGACAATTCTTTCAAACTCTTTACTCACTTTTGTGATTATTTCCTTAACTAGTGTTTTGATGTTGACCTCATTATCTTGTGCTTCACCCTTTGTTTGTTTGTTTTTTTTAATTTTTTTTATTTAAGAAAGGATTAATTAACAAAACCATAGGGTAGGAGGGGTACAATTCCACACAATTCCCACCACCCAATCTCCATATCCCACCCCCTCCCCTGATAGCTTTCCCATTCTCTATCCCTCTGGGAGCATGGAACCAGGGTTATTGTGGGTTGCAGAAGGTAGAAGGTCTGGCTTCTGTAATTGCTTCCCCGCTGAACATGGGTGTTGACTGGTCGGTCCATACTCCCAGTCTGCCTCTCTCTTTCCCTAGTAGGATGGGTCTCTGGGGAAGCTAAGCTCAAGGACACATTGGTGGGGTCTTCAATCCAGGGAAGCCTGGCCAGTATCCTGATGGCATCTGGAACCTGGTGACTAAAAAGAGAGTTAACATATGAAGCCAAACAAATTGTTGAGCAATCATGGACCCAAAACTTGGAATAGTGGAGAGGAAGTGTTAAGGAGATACTCACTGCAAACTCTAGTGTACTTCTGCTTTCAGGTATATATTTTGCAGTAGTTTATAGATACGTGTGAAGATATGCTCTCTCTCACAGAAACTGGTGTATATCTAGGTTTTGGGACTTTGTTAGAAAGTGAACCACCTGAGATGGAATTAGAGTATACTATGAAAGGAAAGGTCTCACCCGAGTAATGAAGCTGAAGGGTTGTCATTCCACACGTGAAGTCTCTGGACACAGTCTGAAGCATGTTGAGGTGGCAGTCATTGCGTTGGTTAGGTTGTGATCGGCAGATGCAATATTATTTGATATGGATAGGGAGAGGCATACAGGAAAGTGGGCCCTATCCAAGGGTTCCAGGACTGGGGGAAGTAGGGGCTCTATAGTGGAGATGTGAGGTTCCTGCTGTCTTAGTGTTCAAAAAGACAATGGATAGTTAATGTTATCATTACATTATTTGGTAATTGGGTTAACATTGAAAAGTCCTTTTGTTATGGTTTGCTGTACAGTACCCAGTATCTTGTATATAGCTGTGCTATTGGATGCTTCTGATCTACTTGGTCTAGGCTTTTGAGAGAGTCCGCATATCAAATACACAACCTATATATTAAAAAGATTTAGTTTGTGTTTTGAAAAACTTCGAGACATACATTTCCCCCCTCTTGTATTAATTAACTAGTGCTTTATATGACTACATTTTACTAGGAGTGTACATAAACACCATTCCCACCACCAAAAGACTGTGACCTATCCCTCCCACCCACTCCCACCCCCCACTGGCCCAGGAAGCTGCATGTCTACCCCTCACCACAGGGTTTTCACTTTGGTGCCCTACATATAATTTGGTCAGGTCCTGCTTTTAGTTTCCCTTTCAGATATCCTTAGTCAACTTCTGTTGATGAGTGGGATCATCCCATACTCATCTTTATCTTTCTGACTTAGCTCACTTAACATAATTCCTTCTAGCTCTGTCCAAGATGGGTCAGAGAAGGTGGGTTCATTGTTCTTGATAGCTGAATAGTATTCCATTGTGTATATACCACATCTTTCTCAGCCACTCATCTGTTGTTGGGCACCTGGGTTGCTTCCAGGTTTTAGCTATTATGAATTGTGCTGCTATGAACATAGGAGTACACACCTCTTTTTGGTTGGGTGTTATGGAGTCCTTGGGGTATAACCCCAGAAGAGGAATTACTGGATCATATGGAAGGTCCATGTCTAGCCTTCTGAGAGTTTTCCAGACTGCTCTCCACAGAGGCTGTACCAATTTACATTCCCACCAGCAATGTAAAAGGGTTCCTCTGTCCTTTGGGGGGTTTTTAGCTGGACTCTTGTCCTGGTTCATTTCTCCAATAATCCTTCTTGTTGGTTTAACCATTTTATATATTATGTTATGAGGTTCCTTTCTCAGTACTTTTCAAATTACTGGTCACTCTTGCCTGGATTGACTTGTGTCTAAATAAGGTAATTAAAGGGTTCACAGTTGTGGAAATTGACAGTTGTTTCAATGTTATATTAATCCCTGAGTTGGATCTCAGTGGCTTAAAAGCCTCTTTTTCTTCCTTGTAGGCTATGAGAGCCTGAGGGCTTTTAAGCTATAAATATGTTTCTTAACTTAATCCCTCACTGCTGACCAATATATATAGTGGGGGGGGTAAGAGTTAATCTAGTGGTTTTGCAAAGAGAGTCTCACAGCCCCATCACTAGGCCACCGAGGTACAGACCTTCTCCTAAGTTTCCTGCTTCATTCTCTGTTCCCTGATGTAGGTACAGGTCATCCCCCCTGCTGATGCAGCTTTTGAGGGTAGTGGCAATGGAGACTCACAGTTGCATTTCATGAGTCTTAGAGGAGTCCTCTCCTCCCTTTAGCCGTATTTTTGTTGTTGAAACTGACAGAGGTGGTTTCTCAACTGGTAAACTGCTGGAAATGTTACCAGCCACTTAACCTCCCCTTAGTCTCCTTTCTGTCCAGGAGCCACATGTTTTTGCACTCACCAGTGGTTGGTTCCTGAAGTCATTCTAGTCCTGTCTTGTTGTGGTCCTAGATGACCTCAGTTTCTAATATTGATTATTGATAGGTTAACTAACAAAGATTGATGTTTAAACATTATATTTCCTGGAAACTACTCTCATCAAATCACGATGCATTACTCATGATATATATTTCATATTTTGTTAAGCATTTGTTTTTTTGTACCTATGTTTATCAGAAATATTTTCTAAATTTCTTGAAATGGAAGCATATTAGTACCCAAACATCCTTCCAAATACCAACTTTTTCAGAGCAAACAAACTTGTTAAAGTAAGTAATGGGGACCAAACTTGAACCAGGAAAAGCAAGTGCATTTTCCAGGTGAACTATTTTGCTGGCCTGCACTACAGACTTTATAAATAAAATTAAAATAAATAATAAAATTGTATGCATTACTAAGAATCTTCACAAATAAGACTATATCCAGTGCTGAACAAAGTGGGCCTCACATGATCTCATTTAATAACTGGAAAAGCCCTATGCACTGGGAATTATTTTCCTCATTCTGAAGACAAGCAGAGCAAGTTCAGTGACATTCACCATCCTGTGTGAGCAATGGAAAAAGCTGCGGCATTTTATTTTTCTGAAGTTAGTGTTAGTACTTCACACTTTAAAAATATATTCCTTTTTTTAAATTAAAATTTAGCTCATCTTATTTAGCAATAACTATATTAATACTTAAAGTTGAACATAACTTGACCTCAGTAGGTGCATAGAGGTAAAAATTACTCTATGAAGCCTAGAAGCTATGTAAAAGCTAATGGACATTATTACTAGCTCTTAGCTGTGTTCCATAACCAAGAATCAGAAGTTAATATCTGAGATATTTTTTCATGATAGACTCAACACAAATGAATTAGTATCATCACTTGTGACTACAAACTTCTACTCACATTCAGTTTTCCTCAGAAGATATTAATCCTACAAATTATCCCTTTTCAAATAATGGCAGCTTTACATATACTTGGGGGGGAGGGAGTGGGGAGAAAACTTATGTGGGTACATGAAAGGAAGCCAAACATCTCCCTAGAGGGAATTAAGTGAGACACCTCACTCCCTCCCCCATCCCCAGCACCACAGCTGTTGACTTCTCATCCTACAGCAGTCACCTTGGACCAAAGAGGAACTTGAAACCTCTTCACCTTCTCTGGTTGGTCCAAAGTCTTCCCATCTGGGCTCCCCTTGTGATCTACAAATACTCATGCCAGACAGTTCTGGAAAATTAACTTTCATATCAACTCCTGTTCTGGCCTTGGATATAGCAAATATCAGGTAGTGAACGGGCGCGGCTGAGTAGAAACTGAAAATGAATTCATTAGCTGCCTCTCTGAGCCATGGAAGCTGCGCAGGCAGAGAGGTAGCTCTCTGCTCTGAGGTAGCTCCCCTGATCCTGCAGGGCAAGGGATCACTGGGGTCTGCCAGTAAGCTCTCGCCCGGAACAGCAACTCACTTGCTGGCCAGGTGGAAAATAATTAACCTCAGGTGTTTTGTGCACAACAGCCATGAAGAATGTTCATTCTGCAGCATACTGCTCTGTATCATTCATTAATTTCTGGGTACCTTGACACTGTCAATTACACAATCTTGATACCAGCTCATGCAGTTGAAAAACAAGTTGAGACTTAGTTTGCTGAAGAGGCAGGGCCTCCCAAATGCACCCTCTTACTGTTCTTCATTTTCCTTCACACAGAGACAGAGAGAGCTGAGCACTGGAGTTTTCTTATGGTGTCCTAACGCCTCTCATAGGGCACTGGAGTTTGAACTCAGGCCATGTGCATGGCAAGAAACATGTCTGATCTGCTATAGTATCTTCCTTCCTAGTCAAGTTGATTGGTTTAATAGAAAGATCAGGCAGTGTCTTTAGCAGCACATCTTCTCATCTGAGTGTTATAGCATTTAGGGTGTGAGAGATGACCTGCCAGGTAGGACAAGTGCCTTGGCATGCTTATGATTCTTGTTAAAGTCCCAGCACCACATGAGAGTGCCACAGAAGCATCAGGGAAAACTTATAACCTGTGGTGTCTTTTCTCCACCCTTTCTCTCTCAACAAAAAGGTTGACCTGGGAGGTAGCACAGTGATAATGTATAAGACTTGCATGCATGAAGTCCCAGGCTGGATCCCAGACACTGTATATGCCAGAGCTAAAAAATGTTCTAGCCTCTCTTCCCTTCTCTCATAAAATATAATAATAATATTACAAAATTTATAGATGCTGGGATAGCCTGAGGGTGCTTCTTCCTGAGCAAGTACTCTCTGGGTTGGAGAGAACTCGACTGGAGCCAACCTAGGCTGCTGTGTGGGAGAGGGATCAGGAACTTGTACCACGTTAGCGTCGCAGGAGAGATACTCTGAGACTCTTGGAGCTGTAAGGCAAGCCAATGTGTGTTTAATCAGAAGAGAATCTGTATTTATACTCGCCAAGAAGGAAATAGGGTGGAAAACAGGATGTGATATAGAGAGGGTGGAGCGAAAAGAGAGTGCAAACCAGTGGGGATTAAATGGTGGAAAACAAGGTGTGACTAGGAGAGGGGGTGGAGCAAAAAGAGTGTGAACCAAAGGGATTAAACCAGTGCCCTGCAGGCAGGGAGGTTCTCAGGTAAAGCAGTGATATGTAAATAGACCACAGCATTAAGCAATGCAACAGAAGGGGTCTTAGAAGCAGAATTAGAAGCAGACCAACACATAGACTCCTAAATAACAAATAACCCCTCATCCCCATGACTCATTCCCACAGACTAGGGAGAAAGGAGGAAAGTTCACTGAATAGTATATTTGGTGTCTTCACTTTCACAGTGACCAAAAACTTAGTTCCATACTACACACATGACCAGAATTCTGTGATTTTAATTTTTAAATTATATTTATTTATTTATTGGAGAGAGACACACAGAGATCAAGAGGAAGTGGGAGAGAAAGAAACAGAGAGACACCTGCAGCACTGCTTCATCACTCGCTAAGCTTTCCCTCTGTGAGTGGGGGGACAATGGCTTGAACCCAGGTCCTTGAGCATCATAACATGTGTGCTCAACCAGGTGCTCCACCACCCAGCCCCAAATTCTGGATTCCCACACATCTACCTCCCAGTGATAAGCACCGGAGTTCTCATATGTCTTATAAACAGATTGTTTGCTTCTGTTTATTTTTTTTTCAAGTTCATGTGTATCCAATCTCTAGATTCCACACATGAGTGGAAACATCTGGTATTTGTCTGTCATCTCTTTACTTACTTCACTAAGCATAATCACCTCCAGTTGCACCCATTTTGTCCCAAAGGACATAATATCGTTTGTTGTTGTTTTGTAATTGCAAAGTAATATTCCATAGGAAAAAAATATATTTTCAAGACTCCTTTTGCCAGTCATCTGTTGATGGGTATTTAGGCTGCTTCCACTTTTTGGATACTGGGAATAATGCAACCTCCGTGGAATAAATGCATGAGTGTTAAGGACTTTTAAGGACTCTCCATACCGTCTTCCAAATGAGCTTCACAAGTTTGCATTCCCGCCAGTAGTGTAAAAGAGTTCCTTTTTCTGTACAACTTCTCCATCACCTGCTATTTCCTGATTTATTGATGGAAGCCATTCTCTCAGGTGTGAGATGGCATCTGAGTGTAATATTAATGTGTATTAATGTGTGATAAATGAAGTGGAGAATTTCCTCATGTGTCTGTGGGCCATGTGTATCTTTTCTTTAGAAAACTCTTGAGTTTGGGGTTCAGGTGGTAGTGAAGCAGGTTAAGCGCACATGGTGAAAAACACAAGGACTGGCTTAAGGATAAGGATCCCTGTTCAAGCCTGCAGGGGGATTGCTTCAGGGGCAGTAAAGCAGGTCTACAGGTGTCTTTCTCTCCCCCTTTCTGTCTCCCTTCCTCTCTCTATTTCTCTCTGTCCTATCCAACAACAACAGCAATGACAATATTAATGACAACAAGGGTAACAACAAGAGCAACAAAATGGAAAAAATGGAAAAATGGAAAAAATGGCCTCCAGGAGCAGTGAATTCTTAGTGCAGGCACTGAGTCCCAGCAATAACCCTGGAGGCAAAAAAAAAAAAAAAAAGGAAACTGTTGAGTTATATGCCAACTTTTTCTTGAGTTATCTTTACTTCTTTTTTAAATCTGTTTCAATTTTGTATAGATGTTCAATATCAGTCACTTATCAAATGTGTGATGTGCTAATACCGTCTCCCAATAACTGGTTTGCCTAGTTATCCTTCTATAGTTTGTTTTCAATGTGTGTAAGTTTTTTAGTTTCAGGTAATCACATTTATTTACTCTTCTTTTCTTTCTTTTTTTTTGCCTCCATGGTTATTGCTGAGGCTTGGTACCTGCACCACGAATCCACTGCTCATGGAGACATTTTTTTTTTCTTTTTTGTTGCCCTTGTTGTTTTATCATTGTTGTAATTATTATTATTGTTGTTGTATAGGACAGAGAGAAATGGAGAGAGGAAGAAAGACAGAGAGGGGGAGAGAAATACAGACACCTGCAGACCTGCTTCACTGCCTGTGAAGTGACTCCCCTGCAGGTGGGGAGCCAAGGGCTCAAACCAGGATCCTTAACACCGGTCCTTGCACTTTGCAACATGTGCGCTTAACCCACTATGCTACTGCCCAACTCCCTACTCTTGTTTTCACTTCCCATGCAAAAGGTGATAAGTCTTCAAATGCAACTTTGATGTGAAGATTCTGCGAAGTTTCACCAACATATTCTTTTATAAATTTTATAGTTTCTGGTCAAATATCCAGATCTTTAGAATCCATTTTGATTTGACTTTGGCATATGGTGTTAGATGGTGATCTAATTTCACTTGTCTTTTTTAAAAAATATGTTTTGGCATTATCTTTATTTATTTATCCACAGAGACAGCAAGAAAATGAGATGGAAAGGGGGATATGGAGAGGAAGAGAGGCAGAGAGAAACCTGCAACACTGCTTCACCACTCAGAAAGCTTTTCCCCTGCAGGTGAGGTCCAGGGGCTCAAACCCTGGTCCTTGCACACTGTAACATTTTTGCTCAACCAAATGCACCACCATTCAATCCCTAGTTTTACTTTTCTATATGTGGTTGTTGAATTTTTCCAGCATTATTTGCTGAAGAGCCCCCTTTTACCCCACTGAATGGTTTTGGCCTCTTTGTCATACATAGGTGGTTGTATATATGTGGTTTAATTTCTGAGCTTTTGATTCTGCTCCATTAATCCAACTGTCCATTTTTTTATTCCAGTACCATGCTCTTTTGATTACAAAACAAACTTTGCAGTATAAACTGAAGTTGGGAATCTTGATATTTCCATTTTATTCTTCGTTTTTGCTTTACTTATTTGTGGTTTTTGTTCTTATTGTTGTTGTTTTGTTTTGTGGTTCCACACAAGTCTTTGGACAAATTGTTCAATTTGCTTGAGAAATTCGTACTGAAATTGTATAGTGCCTTTGGTATCATGGCTGTTTTAAAAATGTTTATTTTTCCACTGGGCCTGGACTTTTATTCTTGGAAAGATTTAGTGATGATATATTTAATTTCTAAACTAGGGAATCCACTTATTTAAGCTATCTACTTTTTCTTGTATTATGCTTGGCAGGTGATATGATTCTAGAAAAGTAACCATCTTTTCTTGGTTGTCCAATTTATATTTACAGAGATGTTTATAATATTCATGTATAATTCCTTGTATCCTCCTGTCTTCAGTTGTAATTTCTTCTCTCATTCCTGTCTTTGGCAAACGCTAGAAGAAGAAGAAGATTCCTGTCTTTATCATTGTTTTTATCACAGCCTTTTCTCTTTGTGAGTCTACCCAGTGGCTTATCCATTTTATTTATACTTTTGAAGAACCAGGTCTTGGATTCATTAATCTTTTGAATCATCCTTATGGGTTCAATTTCATTAATTTTTTTTTCTGATTTTTACTATTTCTTTCCTTTTGCTTTCTTTTGGGCTCTTTGATGCTTCTTTTCTAGTTGGAGTTGCTGTTTTATGGAGAAGTGCTTCATGGTTCTTAAACTTTTCCTTTCAAACAGCTTTAAATTCAGAGTGTGGTGGTTGTGTCTTCTAGCATGGTTATTCTTTCCTCCACCTGATTTAGTCTTCTGAGGGCTCTTGCTACATTCAAGGTCTCCTTCATGCACTGAAACTCTCTTTGGAGTTGTCTTTCTCCTTTTCTTTCTTCCTTCCTTCCTTCCTTCCTTCCTTCCTTCCTTTCTTTCTTTTGAGTTGTTTTTCTTTTTTTTCTTCCTTCCTTCCTTTCTTTTTTTTTCTTTCTCTCTCTCTCTCACCCTTGTGTAATTCTTTGCTAAAGTTATCTCTTGAAAATTGAATATTCTTGAATCTGTGTCTGTATGTCAAGTTTAATTTCTTGAATTGATTTCATAATGATTTTTCGGAACTCTATCCTTCATTTATCCCTTAGATCTATGTGTCTGGTAATTTGGAGTTTCTGTCATTCTGTGTATTTCTCAATTTTTGCACTTAGTGTGGCTTTTGTTGTTATTCCAGCAGGAGATGCTGTAGCTAAGGTGTCGGGTTTCCTGTTTATATATCTTGGGGGGAGAGGAGAGGTTTCATCCAGTGTCATCAGGCTGGTTTATTGTCTCTGGTGTTAATATGGAATCTCTCTACTGTTGGTCCAGCCTCTGAGGGATAATAGCCTTAGAGAATACCTTTCTCCTGAATATTCAAAGAAAAAAGCAGAGTTTATTCTCTTATCCAGATGCCAGTGTCTGCATAGCCTACACAAAGTTAGGTCTCAGGTTTTTGCCATAAAATATAAATCTTTATATGTAGTTCAATATCTTGATACCCTTGAGTTCCCAGTTCAAAGCCCCCAAAATTCCCTGTCTTCCTTCTTCTGACCATATGCTATTTTGTAAGCACTAAAATCGGTGTCAGCTGCCACTGAGTGAGGCTTTTAAAATCTTTAGAATCTTACCCTCACTGATGACCATGGTAGCCTGAATCCACTTGTAGCTAAGTGAGTAACTTAAGAAGTCACAGTTGTAAATTGGTGAGTTTTTAAGTTATTAAAAAAAAAAAAACAGTTGTTGTTTGTTTAACTCAGTCTCCCTAAGTGATGCACCTCAGCTGCTCATTCCTTACCATGCCACCTGAAGTTGGCTGGGATTTATTTTACTAGCTGTCTGGGGACCCTGATCCAATCAGTAGACTTTCATTTCACCAGATTTGGTTTTCTTTTAAACAGCAGTGGGTCCCTCTGGGCAGTTCAGTATCCTGTTGCCCCTGCGTTCATAGGTTAAATACTCAGATCTGCTTTTCTGTCACAACCCAGAACTACTTTTCTGCCACCAGTATGGGTGTAACTTCTGATTTGATGCCAAACATCACTGAGTATTTCTTTTTTTTTTTTTATGTTGTTTGTTGTTTTTTATTGTTGTAGCTATTATTGATGTCATCCTGGATAGGACAGAGAGAAATGGAGAGAGGGGAAAACAGAGAAGGGGGAGAGAAAGATAGACACCTGTATGCCTGCTTCACCGCCTGTGAGGCTACTCCCCTAAAGGTGAGGGGCCAGGGGCTCCAATCGGGATCCTTATGCAGTCCTTGTGCTTTGCACCACTGTGCTTAAGCCGCTGTGCTACCATCTGACTCCCGAGTATTTCTTTTTGAGCCCTGAGAGTCTCTTTATCTCCCCTTTTCCATCCACTAACCACATGGGTCAGCACTCACCTGTGGCTTAATAAATTTCTAACAAAATCCTGTTTGTATTTTGTTGAGCTTTCAGGTAATTTTCACTGATTTTTCTAGTTGATCAGGAGAGTGAAGTGAGACTGTTGTTACTCTGTAGCCAGGACTCCAGAAGTACTGAAAGAAATTAGGAAAAACTATATTTAAATCATAAATTTATGTGAGCTGTGTAAAAGAACCAATGGTATTTCCTCAGACTTACCTCAAAAGCACACACACACACACACACACACACACACACACACACACACACACACACACACACACATACATTGGAAAACATCATGGAAGTTTTGTGAAAAGCTTCATATGACTTGGAATGTTTTTTAGTCACATGTTGACTGACATTCTTAAATGAACAGCAAAAAACTGAATGGGAAGTTGTTTCCTAATCCTTTCCTCTTTAGTGCCAAATTAGCTCTTTTTCTTATTTTACGCATTATCCCTTAGCAGGTCAATCCATTATTGGGAATTGCCTCCACCACTCTTTTAAATGGCCCCATTGCCCTCATTTATAAGTTTTGGGTTGCTGCACATCCAATATAGTAGCACTGACCAATCTGGTCTACTGTGCTTTTTCAATTATGTAATGGGCATCTTTCTTTAGGGAGCAAAGTGAGGGAGAAAAGAGTTCTGTAGCTATATACTTTTGAGGATTGTGTTCCTCTATCAGTGGTTCCAAATAACAGCTGGGGGAAGTGATAAAGAACTTGTCTAACATTTGGAGGATAGAATGGGAACTTTAGTTTTAAAACAGATTTTTCTCATTCAGCGATAGGTAGATAGGTAGATAGGTAGATAGGTAGATAGGTAGATAGATAGATAGATAGATAGATAGATAGATAGATAGATGATAGATAGATAAATAGAGAGACAGAGACCATTGAACCTCTCATGGGACACCTTAGTCTGTTATACTATTAAGTGTCCTTCCTACAAAAGAAAACATCACTTTTGGTTTATATTAGCATCACTTATGGAGGTCAGATTTCACTAATTTAATATCTGTCTACTATATTCCTAGCATTTGGGGCAAATTATTTCTCTTAGTTATTGTGGGAACAACAATGTTGCTTGTCTCTCATTCTGACTGTTTTGCTAGTACTTATGTTCCTTAAAAAAATATATATATAGACAACTGATTTTTCTCCAAATGTCATTATGGTTACTTCCAGTACCTCTCCCAATTTATCTATAGCTAAGGGGATTATCTGGCTCTAGTTCTGGTCAGTGAGATTTAATAGTATTCTGGTATGAATTTCTTAAATTATTTTCTTTCCTCCTAAGAGGTCCATCCAACACCTCATTCCCATCACATTTTGATGCAGGAATGGGAAATGTGAGATGAATGTGGAACAGCTATGCTATGGATGGCACACCAGACAGTTAAATTAGCCTAGGACACTGCTGGCAGCCAGTAGTTTCTCCATCAACCCTCTGTGGTCTGCATTCAGAATTCTTATTATGTGAATTCTACTACTGTAACTACTACTACTTCTACTACTACCAGTACTGCAATAGTTCACTACTGGTGGTGGTAGTACTAGTAGTAGTAACGGTAATGATAAACTTGCATTTGTTTAAGACATATCATAGGCATGTTTGTGAAACAGTCAGACAATGCACAGTTTGCTGGTGGTATATGTGTCACACTAGCTCAGACTGTCAGAACACCCACCTGAATGCCTCATGTACCAGAAGTCAGTGTTTTGTTCCTTTTTTCTTTATTCTCTCTCTCTCTCTCTCTCTTTCTCTCTCTCATAAATAGTGAGATAAAGTTTTGAAAATAATTACTTTTGTTTAAAAGATTTCATGGGGCAGTGACAAGTAAAATGGCTATGCATGGGAATAACAGAAATTTCTCAAGGAGTAAGGGTAGAAATAGTAAAGTGAGGCACTAAGGTATCTCCAAGGATTGTTTCCTGGAAGTGACATGAGGGTTGGCTCTAAGTGCTGGAAAGTAAAGAGTTGAGGGGGAGTGGAATAGCAAGTAAAAGCCACAGGAGTTCAGGTGAGGAACCAAGTATACCTGGTGCATGATGGTGGAGGAGGACATACGCTGGGGGTGAGAATGTTTTTGCAGAAAACTGAGAAATTGTACACATGTACCAAAAACTGTACTTACTGTAAACCATTAACTGCCTTAATAAAAATAAAATTACAGCTACAAAAGATGAGGTACTGGCCTAGTAAGAAAGGACTTTTATCTTGTGCTCAAATTTAGGGATTTATATCCTAAAGATCATAGAATTTTGATGCAGATTTTGTCATCAGAAAGTATAGTCATTGGTATACTAGGAAGATCACTGTTATCGGTGGGTGTGGAGTTGTTTGCAGAGAACAAGAAAACAGTGAGAAATATCAGTAAGATAGGTTTGTGATAAATCCAGTTGATTAAAGGGGCATTACACAAAAAAACAAACATACCAATGAGTAAATATTTCTTTTTCTAAAACTTTATTCTCTTTTGTTGCCCTTGTTTTATTGTTGTAGTTACTGTTGTTGTTATTGATGTTGTTGTGTTGGATAGGACAGAGAGAAATCGAGAGGGAGGGGAAGACAGAAAGGGGGAAAGAAAAACACCTGCAGACATGCTTCACCGCTTGTGAAGTGACACCCCTGCAGGTGGGGAGCCTGGGGCTGGAACCGGGATCCCTATGCCGATCCTTGTGCTTCGTGCCATGTGAGCATAACCCGCTGCCTACTGCTGGACTCCTGTAAATATTTCCTTACTAATGTGAGTATATGTGAGAAAGAGAAGGAATTGAGTAGAGGTTGGAAACATAGCAGAAATAGAATGCACTGAAATAACACACTGCTAAAATTATCAAGTTTGTATTGTGGACCATTAAGCTCCATTATAAAGGGTGGCCTGGTTCAAACCCCTGCCTTCCCACCTGCAGGGGAGTCACTTCAGAGGCAGTGAAGCAGGTCAGCAGGTGTCTATCTTTCTCTCCCCCTCTGTCTTCCCCTCCTCTCTCCATTTCTCTCTGTCCTATCCAACAACAATGGCAACAATGATAACTACAACAATAAAACAATAAGAGCAACAAAAGGGAATAAATAAATAAATATTTTTTAAAAAAGAAAAACATGGAGCATTGTTTTTTTGACAGGCTAATTATTTATTACAAAAACTCTAAACACCCCCCCAATAAATCAAGTCAGAATAATAGTTCATAGAAATATATTTTTCAAGGCAAGAAAGCCTCAGGTCACACAGGCTTTTTGTCATTCAAACCATCCTTCAGTAAAAGAAAGATCTGCTAATGCTACTTTTCCCATTTTTTTTTCTTAACAAGGAATAGAAACTTCCATTTCTCTGAGCTTGATATTTCCAGCCTGATACTTCTTATAAAATGGGAAATAATATTCTGCAAAGAATCCTAATGATAAATTACTATTGAGCACTTTGGGGTTTCATTCTTGACTAACAAGTTCATTAGATTTCAGAAAAGTGTATTTAGGTCTCACCTCTTCAAAGACTGCACGCGGTGCCATTGTCAGAACCCTGCAAACACTGATTACTCCCATCATATGCAGCATGCACTTCCAGATGTTACCATGGCACCCAGAACCAGGCAGCCCCAGACAGCAGGACAACTAGCCAATGGGGGAGGATGGCATCTCCTTTGTGAAGAACTACCTCAGTACAGTCAGGGACCAGGACAACTACCTGCTTGACTATCTCTCATTATGACGCTCCTCAGATTAATTTCTTTCTTTTTTTTTTTAGCTTTCTTTTTTTAAAAATTTATTTATTTAAAAAAGGAGACATTAACAAAACCATAGGATAGGAGGGGTATAACTCCACACAATTCCCACCACCAGATCTCTATATCCCATTCCCTCCCTTGATAGCTTTCCCATTCTCTATCCCTCTGGGAGCATGGACCCAAGGTCACTGGAAAGTCTGGCTTCTCTAATTGCTTCCCTGCTGAACACAGGCACTGATTGGTCAGTCTATACTCCCAGTCTGCCTCTCTCTTTCCCTAGTAGGGTGGGTCTCTGGGGAAGCTGAGCTCCAGGACACACTGGTGGGGTCGTCTGTCCAGGGAAGTCTGGTTGGAATCCTGCTGGCATCAGGAACCCGGTGGCTGAAAATAGAGTTAACATACAAAGCCAAACAAATTGTTGAACAGTCATGGACCTAAAGGCTGGAATAGTGCAGATGAAGTGTTGGGGGGTACTCACTGCAGACTATTGTGTACTTCTGCTTTCAGGTATATATTTTCCCCTAGTTTATGGATATGTGTGAACATATACTCTATATCAGGGGACTTGGTCTATATCTAGGTTTTGGGACTTTGTTAAGAAATGAGTCACCTGGAATGTAATTAGAGAATCCTATGAAGGGAAAGGTCTCACCCGAGTGATGAAGCTGAAGGGTTGTCATTCCACACCTGAAGTCTCTGGACACAGTCTGAAGTGAAGCATGCTGAAGTGGAGATGATTTTCTTTTTTTAAGATTTGTTTATTTATTAACACGACCATCCTTCTGGAATATGGGGTTGTGGGGATCAAACCAAGGCTGCTGTGATATAAAACCCAACTCTAACCACTGTACCATCACCCAGGCTGCCTCTTTTGATGTTTTCCACACCTCGCTTGTGATTTTAAACATTAGCGCTTGCTTCAGAAGTCAGAATAAAGTTTTTCTAGAGTTATAGGGTATTTTATATTTGAGAAGTCATGACCCCCATATATACACATTCCTTTAAAATCTGTGTGGGCTCCTACCCACATTTAAAACAAAGATACCACACATCTGTCTTGGGTTGGTGTCTTAACTGAGACACACCTGTGTTAATGCACCTCCCTGTCAATTGTTGTTTGGAGATGCCTTGCAAATATCATTTCCTTTTAACCAAATATTTTCAGTCAAGCTCAGTATTACTCAGCTAGATCAAACAATTAATTTTCCCAGTATAACCCTACATGATATATTCATTCCATAAAGAAAATGACTCTAAAATAAAGACGTGCTAAGATGAATCAAAAGATCTTCAGATGGTGCATAATGGTGTCTAAAATATTTTGAATGATGGCGGTCCTGATGAAATGCATTTAATCCCCCTTTACTGGAAGGAAATGACATTTATTTATGTTTCTTATGTAGATTTGTTATAATCTTCCACTCTTTATATCACAATAAAAGTGTTATAAAAATCAAGAACTCCTAAGGTAGAAAATAAAGTTTCTTTCCAACTAGTATTTTCACACCTCATAAATTATAATAGAAAACAACAGAAGTATTAAAACTAAAGCATGAACTTAAGTGATTAAAAACATATAAGTTTATTATGAATATGCCTTTGTTATTCAGGTTTTTTGTTGTGAAGACCCTAATACAACTTTCATTAAAACTCCTTTGTTATTTTTTCTTTTCTTATTAACTTTAAGGTTTTCAGATATTTAGCAGTAGTAGCATATATATATTTTTAATTTTTTAATAGAGACAGAGCATCAGAGAGTGGGAGAGAGAGAGAGAGAGAGCGCAACACTGAAGCCTCCTTCAATGTGGCAGGGGCTTTGCTTGAACTTGGGGTTGTATACAGGACAAGAGCTATTTCAACTGAGCTATTTCACCTGATCTTCTCTTTGATTATTTTTCAGCAGTATTTTTGAAAATGCACCTAGCATTTTTTATTAAGTGCACCTGGCACAAAGTTCAAAGACCTGTGTAAGGATCCTGGTTCCAGCCCTGGCTTCCACCTGCAGGAGGGTCACTTTCATAGGCGATGAAGCAGGTCTGCAGGTGTCTATCTTTCTCTCCCCTTCTCTGTCTTCCCCTCCTCTCTCCATTTCTCTCTGTTCTATCCAGCAACAATGACAGCAATAACAACAACAATAGTAACAACAACAACAACGATAAACAATTAAAAGACAAGGGCAAAAAAAGGGAAAATAAATAAAATTAAGAAAAAAAAGAAGTAGAATATTGCTTGCTTCTGGCATAAAGTGGTAAAAAGGATTTAACATGTTGCCCAGGGGCCTCTAACGCTTTGAGCTATCTCTCCTTATCTTGTTTGGTTTGGGCATTTTTTTTTCCTCCAAAGAGAGATGAAGTCTGATATAGGTATTTAGCTATCCTCCTTCTCCAACTTGCTAACAAGAAAAACACATGAAAAGAATGTCCTACAAAATTACCAGAATCACAAGCTAAGAATCATCTAACAAGAGCACAGTGCTCCATTCCACTCTCAACCTGTCTCTTGGTGGGGAATGAGGTGACCTATGGTGTAGGTCTCAAGTTCCTTTCTTCCTTACTTTGGTGTAGGGCTTCATCTCTCAGATGAGGGTTTGCTTTCAATCTTCTCTGTAGAATCATCAGGTTTAGCAAATAAAACACCACAACAACCAGTTAAATTTGAATCTGATTTACTTTGAGTATTATTTTCCCAAATATTGCATAAGACATATTCTTGCAATAAAAATAAATCCTTTCTGCTCCACTTGGACCTGGCCATCCAGTATTTACACAGCAGTCATATTTCCAGAATGGCCACATCGGAAGTCTTTGCTTGGTCTCATCCTATTGAGAAACGTTGTCAATGTGGGGGTCTTCTCTAACCTGGGGAGGGCCACATGCTGCACATGGAGTTGTGGTTTCGTTGACCTTCATTAGGCTATGAACTTCAGTCAGCTACTGAGACTTATGTAAGAGGTCATGTGGTTGCTCAATATGAACAAGAGTCTAAAGAGAATGAGAACTATCCTCAGTCATCTCTGATCAATATTGCAAAGTCAGAATCTTGTTCAGGCTGGTGAAATAGCTCACTTGGATGGTATACCATTTTGGCATGAGCATGGCTCAGGATGGAGCCCAGCCTCCAACACATTGAAGGAAGAGTTGGTGCTGCGATCTCTTTCACATACTCTCTGCCTCTTTGTATCCTGTCTCTAAAAGATAAAAGGGGGGAAAATCATGTTTGCCTACTTACACCAGTGAGTTTTGCTTTGCTGCCTATTTGCATGTGTGTGATCTATTTGTGTAATGCAACAGAAGTTAGGCTCTTTGTTTTGCTTACACGTGTACTTTACACTCTAGAGAAACCATAAACAAGGGGCCTTGTGGTGGTGCACCTGGTTGAGCTCACATGTTACAATGCACAAGGACCCGGTTTCAAACCCCAAGCCTCCACCTGCCTGGGGAAAGCTTTATAAGTGGTGAATCAGGGTTGCAGGTGCCTTTCTGTCTCTCTCCCTCTCTATTTCAGCCTTCCTTTCTTTTTCTGGCTGTCTCTATTCAATAAATAAATAAAGATAATAAAAACTTAAAATATAAAAGGGAAACCATCAACAACACTGCTTTATCCCCAAGAAGTCTCACCCACATTTTGTTTTGCTATAATCAGACTTCTTTGTAAAAAGGATACACTGTCACAAATAGTCTTCAAAGAACACTGCCCAGTGTCAGTTGATTACAAAGGGCATCAGTACAGTGAGCCCTGAGATGTTTGTACTAACCCAGGGCAGGGGGTTAGGAATATAGTAGACTATTTGCATGCATGAGGTTCTAGGTTTGATCTTTGGTATTGCATAAGCCAGGGCTGAGTGGTGTTCTGGTATTTCTCTGACTCTCATTCAGATAATAAATAGGGGCCAGCACCAGTATACTGGATTAAGTGCACATAGTGAAAATTGCAGGGACCCACTCAAGGATCCTGCCTCGAGCCCCTTGCTCCCCACCTACAGGTGGTTGCTTTGCAAGTAGTGAAGGAGGTCTGCAGATGTCTTTCTCTCTCCCTCTCTGTCTTCCCCTCCTCTCTCAATTTCTCTCTGTCCTATCCAACAACAGTAGCAGCAACAGCAACAACAACAATGGAGAAAAGATGACCACTAGGAGCAGTGACTTCATTGTGCAGGTACCAAGCCTTAGCGATAACCCTGGAGGCAAAAAATAAATATAAATAAATAAATAATAATAAAACTAAATAAATTTACAAACTCTCTGAAAACTACAATCCTGTAATCCACTATAGTTTCCTTAATTCACCAGACATTTTTTAAACATTTATTACTTTAAATATATATTTAAACTTTATTTTATTTGATAGAACAGAGAAATTGAGAGGATGGGGAAGTAGAGAGGAAGAGAGAGAGAAAGAGAGGCACCTACAGAAAGAGACGCACCTACAACACTGCTTCACTACTTATTAAGCTTTTCCCTTGCAGAAGGGGACCAGGGGCTTGAACCTGGGTCCTTGTGCATAGTATATATGCACTTAATCAAGTGCACCACCACCGGTCTGACCCCTCACCAAGCATTTTTCTCATGGAACGAGTAAGTAGGAGGCATTTATTGAGGAGGCCTCAGTAGTGTTCATTTTGGTTGTAAGCCATCTCTTACTAACCTCCAAGAGACCTCCCCTCTCTTCTGAATATTCCTTTATTTACTTATTTTGCCACCCAGGTTATCACAGAGGCTTGGTGTTGGGACTATGGTGTTGGTGTTTGGGATGCATTGGATCGACCTTCTCGTGGTGCATCCCGTGAGTACCCATTCATTGGGGAAACTGATGATCCTTCCTAGCCGACTGAATCCACATGGATCCCAGTCACTTTCAAAGCCAGCAACAAGCAGCTCCTGACAGCTTTCAACCTGACGCTGTTGACTGGCTACGGAAGAAGGGCAAACGCTAGAAGAAGAAGAATGGACTATGAAGCCACCGCTTCGGGTGGCCTTTATTTTCTTTATTATTATTTTTTCTCATTCTATTTTATTTGATAGAACAGAGAGAAATTTACAGGTGATGTGGAGGTAGAGAGGGAGAGAGAAAGAGAGACACCTGCAGACCTGTTTCTTTGATCATGAAGCCTGCCCCTTGCAGGTGGGGAGCAGAGACTCAAACCCAGGTCCTTGTGCAGGGTAATGTGTGAGCTTACCTAGTTGCACCACCACACACACACCCTTTTTTTAGGTAGGTTGGCAGGTACACGTCTGGAAACCATGGTGGATTTCTGCTTCTCAGGAAACCAGTTCTACTCTTGTATTCTCACTGCCTTTTCATTACCTATTTCTCAGCAGATGCTTTTATTTATTTACTTTTCACTCAGATAACATCACTGTCAGAATGTTCATTGTGTAAACTAGCTTGTCAAAGTGTTTTAAGCTCTGAGGAATTGTTTATTTAATTCTTATCCAGCAGGTATTAAAAACAAATTGAATATTTCATTCCCTACTTGGTAACTGAATCTTCTTGCTTACTTGGTTGAAAGATTTAGTTTCCCCACATTCTGTGTCTATGGGACTTCCCCAGTGGAGCAGTTTTTTGTTTGTTTGATTTTTTTTTTTTTTTGAGGAGGTGGGTATTGGAATTTATCTTTACTTTCTTCTTCTAGAATAGGACTTTTTGAAAAAGTTTTTATCGATTTCACTACATCCTCTATCTTTGACTTCTTGTCAACACCTAAGGTACAAGCAAAAAAAAAAAAAAAAAGACCAAAAAGCAAATAAAAACACAGTTGTAAGTGTCCAGCTTCCTTTCCATAGAGAAAACAGCAAGTAAGTGACTTTTCACTAAGTCAGCTGAACCAGCGAAGGCCCTTGTTTCCATGCACCTCTCCAGAGACTATCCCCCATCAGAGTTGCTGTTTTTTTAATAGCACTGATCAGCTTTGCTGAATCTTGAAGCTTGTAGCATGATTCCTGTGTGTCCAAGTGTCTTTTTCTGAACATTATACTCTTGAAATGAATTTAGATTATTGTGTGAATTGTATTCACTCTCCTAGCTCTATAAACCGTTTCATTTTGTGAATGCCTCACAGCTTGTATATACAGTCAGCTTGGATAATGCGTGGATGAGTAGACATTTGGAGAATGACATTATGAAAATTATTTTCCATGTGTTTTGCTGAATATAGCTTGTGGGGAATACCTTAGGAACATTTAGAATCTGATTTAATTTTATAGCTAGCATTTATCTCAGTTATTACAATTGACATTGCTGAGGCTCCCTATGCTTATGACACAGCGAGACATTTTAGAGCATACAGATCTTTGGAAAACCTGGCTGAAGCTCTAGACTGAAGACAAAGGCATGCAGGCTTATGAGAGAAGCATAATGCTGAGTTAGTAATCTTAGGCCTTAGCCAATTCAACTCAACTTTCTGTTAAACAGTTAAAATAAACCTGATGCTATTTTTTTTTGTACATCTTTGGCACGAGGTTCAAAAATCATGTATGCTTATTAATAGTAAAACGGTGAACTCCTAAGTAAAAATTTTCTGAAACACTGTCAATTGTTCAAACATAACTACTGTGCAGAATCTTTTAATATATATCTCAAAAAATACAAATATACAGTTAGATTTGTATAATATGGATTATGCAGAAAGACTTGCAAACCTAAGGCACCAGTGGCCCTATTCTAGATTTAATTCCCAGCACTACCAGAAGTCTGAATTTAGCAGCACTCTGGTGAAAAAAAATCATATATATATATATATATATATATATATATATATATATATTGCTGGTGAAATATCTTGTTACTGTATAACACTTGGTTAATGTGCTGCTTTGCCATGTGCACAACCCATGGTTCAAGTTTGTCTCCACTGCATTGGAAGTTTCAGTGTTCTCTTTCTCTCCTTTCTCTCTCTCTCTCTGCCTATCTCTATTAAAACGAAGGAAAAAAGAAAGAAAGGGAGGAAGAAGGAAGGAAAGAAGAGAAAAAAAGTAAGACTTAGTTATAGCTGAGAAGTGAACTCAAGCCCAGGTTTGGTAATTTCCATTTAAATAGCCCATTTATCCTGCATTAAGCCAACCTCCTTCTGACATATGGAATGATTGTTAGATATATAATTTGCATAACCTACCTTTTGAACACTGCCTACCAGCTAATCTTTTAGCCACACTTCAGTAACTCATGCAGGGTTTGTCATTGAAACTCTTGTCTTCCATTATTCCGTCACTGAAGGGCCACTTGCTTTCCACAGGTAACACCTGTAATGCTCCTTCCTGTTAACTTATGTAATGCTAACTTAACTGCTTCCTCTGAATTAGCACAAGTAAAATTTAACCCAAGTTTTATGAATCAAATATGACCTTAATTTCCTAAAGACACTGGAAAAGCATGTTGCTCATGGATGCATTAGTTTATGCACCCACCTCAGAATCCTTATAGAATCAGGATGGCTTGATTAATTCTAGCAGCCCATTGGGATGTCTTGGATGAGGGGACCTGACATAATGACCAACAGGTTTGATTTTCTCTTTTTTTATTTTTTATTTTTTTCCCTTTTGTTGCCCTTGTTTATCCTTGCTGTTGTTGGTATTGCTCTCGTTGTTACTGGATAGGACAGAGAGAAATGGAAAGAGGAGGGAAAGATAGAGAGGAGGAGCAAAAGATAGACACCAGCAGACCTGCTTCACAGCCTGTGAAGTGAGCCCCCTTCAGGTGGGGAACCGGGGGCTCAAACTAGGATCCTTAAGCCGATCCTGGAGCTTCACTGACAAGTGCGCTTAACCTGCTGCCTCACTGCCTGGCTCCCGATTTTCTAGATGCACTTGATGTCCGTAGTAGTCATGGGAACTCCATAGGGCTGCTCTCTTGGACACATCCTAAACACGTCTTCTCTACCAGATATTTCTCCCTTTGTTGCAGGAGCAACAGTTTTAAGTAGGAAAAATGACTTGTTTAGTTGTTTGTTGACTTGTTTATTTATGTGGGTGTGCAGTGGCTCGTTGTCAGAGTCATATGAGTCCAGAAGGTTTGGGTCAAGTACCAAATCCAAGTAAGTGACTATAAAAACCATGAAGCACTGAAGGCTGATTTTTTTTTTTTTTTACTTCCCCTCCCAGGATAAAGCTTGTACTGTCTGCCTTCTTTCTCCTGGAGGAAAACATTGCCTTGCATTCCTCCAAATTTCTGAAGTTTTGTGCAAATCAACTTTGGGGTGACCATTCACATTCCTTTTTCATGCATATTCATGGATACCAGAATCTCACTTAAATTCACATTGAAACCCCATACAATTTTCAGTCTTAATGTTAATGTTATCTTACATGCCATGATTGATTTCAACAGACTCTTGACAACCTGAAGGCTAGACTACTTTCCAGGCCACAGGGAGACATGTGTAATGAATATGGAGATATGAAGCAACTGGGTCATTATTGCTCTTCTCATGGAAGAGAAAGGTACTAACCTAAATGAGAAAAAATGTCCAGAAAGGCAAAATTATCCAAATGCAAAGTCAAAATTACAGGCAACTGTTGAACAGTAAGTGCCCACTGTCTCTTATTGATCAACTCCCCCTTTGTACTCTCTATCTTCACTCCTTTTACATGTTTCCTTCTTTACCTCACAGGCTAAGCCCTGATTTTCAAATTCATAATCATTCCTTTGTGGCTTCTTTCAAGTCTCACCTTTCTCTCTCCATCTTACAAACCTGGAAAATAGTGATTGTGGTTGAGTCCAGTTTTAGCTCCTCCCCTAAGTGGGTTGCCAGAGAATCATGGGAATTCTCCCCTCAAGCTTCTTCAATGGGTCTGACACACATTCTAACAGCTCTACTATATTTTGCTGTTTGGCATTTGTCCCTCTCTCCATTTTCTACCTTATTCTTTCTGCATCTCTACTTTTCCATTCACCTGTTCCCTCTTCCATTTGATGATCTAGCATCAGTTTGACAAGTATTCTTTAAGTTCTCCACCGATACCCCCAACCATACCCTTTTGTGCCTTCCTGCTCCTTTCCGTGGGCGGTCTCTTCTACTGTGATCTGAGACTTGGTCCTCCAATTGGAGCCCCTTATCCACCCTGCTCTTCTCACATATTCATATTCAAGTCCTGTGCACACCCACTGCTCTACCTCCCCAGCCATGAAGTACTTTCTTCCTCCAAAAAGTGATTCCTTTATCAGCATGTGTAAAATTGCTGCCGCCAGTCACTGGTGGACGCTTACTATGCTCTATGTTTTTCTTCCAAAATATCATTTGCATGCATGGAGTTTTATTTTGTCTTGTTTATTTGTGACCATTTTAGCTACCAGATTATAAAATACGTCTAGGTAGGTACTTCAATTTGTTTACCACCTAGTTTCTAGCCCACATAGCAGTGTCTGACACACAGTTGATGGTCTGGAAATATTTATTAAATTCAGAAATGAATGACCACATGAGGGAGTGTTTAGTCTTATTACTACTATCACAGACTAACAGAATGGATCCTGTGTTTGTAAGAGTAATTCTCCCTTGCCCTGAACAGTGAGAAAGAACAGATTTAAAATCAGTTTGACTTAACGACTTCAAAAAGAGACAGGTGGGAGGGGAAATGATGAAGAGAGAGAACATGGGTGTTGGAAGGAGGTTAGAGACAATCAGCGCCTCACCTCTCCTCCCACATCTCCTTCTCTGACCTAATCCTCATTACTCTTCTGCAGGACCAGGGTTTCATGGAACCAGAGTGCGGGGTTTAGTTGTCTTCACAGAGCATTACTTTCATGATTTTTTGAAAAACACTGGAGGAATTTGCACTATTTTGAGATTACTTAAGAAGTTGTGCTAAAAAGAGTGAATGTGACATATGTTAAGGACATATGTTTTATTTTTTTAATTTATTTTTAATATTTATGTTTTTTTTTTCCTTTCTGTTGCCCTTGTTAAGGAGGCATTTTAAACAATGATAGTGAAAGGAACACTTGTACACTCATTTCTCAGTTTAAGGACCAGAATATTAGGTGATAGCACTGAGGTTCATTGTACCTCCTAACCTTCTTTGTCAGCTTTTAAATGCACAATTGCAGAAGCCACTGTCCTGAACAGGCCAATATCCCTTTGGTTTCTTTATAGTTTTATTATATATTTACATATTCCTAAATATGCTAAGCTTAGTCACAGGAAATATATGGAATTTTAGAATCAGGTTCCTTTGATAATTTTCTTTTCTTCTTCTTCTTCTTTTTCAAAATTAGTGAAACAATTGGGACAAGGCTGTTCAACCATAAAAGAGAGACATTAGAGAAAATTAAGGACATCCTCAAAATCATTTCCTTACCCAATGCAATTCTATCCTAGGAGTTCAGGTGTCTATCTTTAGCTAATTTCTGTTGTTGTTGGCAGATTATCCAGAAAAAAAAATCTAAGTGTCAGGTATTTATGTAATTAAAGCCCTTAAGAGATTTTCTTTGGGAGTGGGAGGTCTGATGAATTTAATTCCATCACCATAGGGTCAGGGAGATTTGTCAACCTGGCCTAGGACTGAGGAGGTTTATGTCCTGCCACTGTCCAGACACCAAGTTGGAGACACTACCATGAATCCACCCTGACTTCCCTGGGCATACGTCCTTACCAATATGTCCTAGAACCTTGCCTCTCCAGAGCCCTGCCCCACTAGGGAAAGATAGAAACAGGTTGGGATATGGATCAACCTGCCAATGCCTAAATCCAGTGGAGAAGCAATTACAGAAGGCAGAACGCCTACCTTCTGCACCCACAAAACAACTTTGATCCATACTCCCAGTGTGGTAGAAGTAAAAGGAGGAAGAGGATAAGAGGGCTCTGAACTCCAGCTCCATCAGGTCCCAGAGAGAGAGGATGAAAAGGGAAGAGATATTTGGATGTAGTAATAGGGTTATGTGTGGCCTGGAGTGGAAGAGAGGATTGGACCTAGAAGAAAAAGGGGGCAATTATGTACAAATCTAGACAGATACTTGTAGAGATGACAGTTAACCCATGTCCACAACATTGGGAGAACTGCCCTGTTTTGCAGTGGAGGGACTTGGATTTCAGAACTCTGTTGGTGGGAATGGTGTGGAAGTATAGCCCTGTTGAGATATAATTTTGAAAATCAATATTGAATCACTAAAAAAAAAAATCACAGAAAAAAAATCCTAGTTGGCTGATTTAATATGCAAAAGAGAAAGATTTGGTCAAAGTGCATGAGCATGGATCTAAACAGAAGCTGTGGAAGGAGTTAAAAATGGGATTTAGAGATCTTGTAAAGGATATCCACCAACATGGCAGAACATTAGAGTTGGTAAAACAGGGACAGGCATCTAACAGCAGGATGTTAAGTAAGATGGTAGGAATGTAACTACTGGGTAATCAAGAGTATAGCAGGTCTGACCTGACACTGAACTGGGCTGGATACTTCAGAACTGCTGTCAGTATTCCCTGTTTCCTGGCTAGGATTTTTTAATGCCTAGGGATACAAGTGTAAAATCAAGAAAGTGACTTAGTGACCACATACGCCAGCTTTACCAGGAGGATGGAGCAAGGACCAGGTAGACCATTAAGTTAAAATGCCATTGGAACCAATTGTGTCTCTGTGGTCTCTGTCACTGAAGCTAATAAATGCATCATTAAAAGGGTCACCTTTCAGTCAGGAAATGACAGATTATTGCCTTCCTGGTTCCACTTCCCTGCTCCCTTTGTTTCCTCACTTATTTTTAAAAATCTAGTGCTGGAGTGGAGGTGTGGAGGTGGAATGATATATATATATATTTCTCCTTTCCCCTATCACCTAAATTGTGCCTCAAGATCCAATTTAAGTGCTCGCTTCAGCAGCACATATACTAAGATCCAGTTTAAAACATGTGTCCTAAATCTTAGTTAAGTTTTTTATATTGTTGAGCAAAACCATAGCAATTCTTCATTTAGAATAAGTCAACTTGAATAGCAACATAATCTGTGTGCTTGGTATGCTGAAAATTTGAGGAAAACAAAACAAATAATGGTCTAAATGATATCTGGCAATGCATATTCATATTTGCTGTCTTTATGAAAGGTGAGTCATAGTCAAACTGAAGAATGTATGATTATATACAAGAATTTTTTATAGTCACTAGAGAAGATAAAAGAGAAGCAACTGGAAGTTAGAATAAGACCCAGATAATTAGAAGAAGCTAATATAAACTCAGCAGGAAGTGAATTTCATAGTGCTACTTACTGGACTGCATCTTATCAAGTTCACTACCCATTCTTAGAGAAAGGCAGAATACCCACTGGTTTGCCCTGGGCTCCTCCACCCCTGCTCCACCTGTCTTTGTCTTCTTCCCCTGTTGTATGATAACTTAAGTTCCTGAGTGTCCCTGGCCTTGTAAACTGAAAGAGCAAAGGATGGCCAAATTGTAGAGCACAGTGTGTTGTTAGAGTCTCCTTAGCTTCTTATCTCAAGGATCTTACAGCCTAATGAGGTTAAAATGACATATATAAACTAACACAGTTTGAAAAAAATATATATATATTGGCCCAAACTCCAGAAGTATTTTATTTTATTTATTTATTTAATTTTATTTTATTTATGTTATAAAATGGAAACATTGACAAGACCATAGAAGGAATGAACTTATAGAGGTTTGGTGTTGATTTTAGTCAGCACATTAGGGGGGAGGTGAGCAATTTCTTTTCATTGTTTTTAACATAAAGTCATTGGTTGGTTCTCATCTCAGTATGATCCTTAAGAGTATTTATGAACCAAGAAATGAAGGAAAAGGTGACAGGAGATAAGGAGTGTGAAAGGAAGTGAAATGATAGGAAAGGAGATGAACTCAAGAAGACAGGGTAGTATGTGCTTGCTGAGGTCTCTTCCTGGGTGTCTGGGTTTCTGACCTTGAAGTATTTTCAGTAGATTGCTCTTATCCAGGACTGTATCCCAGGAATTTCATGAAAGGCAAATTATTTTGATTATCTGGCAATTTTTTTCTCTCAAGAAGGCATTTAAGTTATGAGACAGCATCTCTAGAAAAACTGCATGTTGGGGAATTGCTTCACAGGCGGTGAAGCAGTTCTGCAGGTGTCTATCTTTCTCTCCCCCTCTCTGCCTTCCCCTCCTCTTTCCATTTCTCTCTGTCCTATCTAACAACAATGGCATCAAGAATAACTACAATAATAAAACAACAAGGGCAACAAAAGGAATAAATAAATAAATAAATAAAACTGCATGTTGAATATAGTTAAGAAGATCAACTCATTAAAAAAAAAGTAATCCCTCCTCCGTTATTTTTATTATATGCAGTTAGAGTACAATTTAAGACTATCCTATGCACATTACTCATCTCATCTTTCTAGATGGTAAGGAATCTAAGGAGAAAAGGCTACACTGCTCACTTATGCAACACACTGAGGAATCAGAGACCCCTCTTCTGGACCATTTTCATGCTACTTACTTTATTCTGTTACATTCTTGTCCAAGTGACTGTAACATACTTAGATGAAACACTATATTTGCACACCCAGAAGCCAGATCAACATACAAATCCACACCAAAGCGGACAATTGGATCTTAAAAACATTTTCAATTAGTAATAAGGAACTTGGAAGATTTTCATAAACATTATATTTATGTAATATTAGAATATATAAAATACATTATGTATTATGTGTCATATAGATAAATGATAGCAGAAATCTATCATCTTTCAAATAAATGTATGTTTTATATAGCACACAACCTATATGTAGATAGTATATACTATATATCAAATATGATATGTGCATAGTGCATGTCACATAACACTAAATTAAAATTTATTATTAAATTGGGAGCAAGAAAAATACACACTATGTATAATCATTTGTTCCACACAGTGTCCTCACTGTGCTAGGGTCTAAACAGGACGATTGGCTTTTCAATGCATAACCTTACATATTTGCATCTGTATCTACAAAAGTAAATGGGTGATTCATTACTGACTTTTCTGACATTGGCCTTCATGTTTTCCAACAGGTACAGCTGTATTCTGCAGTGACTTGGATATCACCATCTTAACAACCTTGCCAAGGGAAGATAAAACTCAAAAGAGGAATGAACCATTGCTGACCTCATTTGACCTTAATACTAATGTTAGCTAACCTTAGTAAGTGTCTTAATCCCCCACTCTGAAGTAGTGCTATTTTATTTGATCTTCACTATGGTGTCTTGAGGAGTATGGGATGATTATTTTGCCTGTATTCACTTAGGAAGAAATTGACACCTAAAGAAGATGAGTAACTAGCATGCACACATTGAGAAAGAGACTTGTAGATACTTGTACCAAAGCATTTTTGTCTTGCAGTCTATGAGAAAGTGTATCTAGGGACCAGACTATTTTGGCTTCTTACAAGATGCAGCTTACCCATGTCCTCCACAACCTTATAAATGAATGTCCTAAAAGGGCTCCCACTTTCACAGATCATTGCTGAATCTACACTCCTTACCCCACATTCCTCATTTCATACTTGGCTTTCTCCTTCAATGACAAACACTTACCCACTGGTTATCCTCCTGAGCCCAAACTTGGAGACTGTCATCTTGAAGCCACTGTGCTCCCTTTCTGGGATATTCCCATCTAAAACATTAATTGTAGATATAACTGCTGTTTTTGTAAATATACCCTTCAATTATAAGTTCTTGCTTGACAATCATTTCTGGTTTTTGCCTCCTGAGTGGTGGCCTAATGGGGCAAATTTACAGATTATAGGGGAACAAGGATAACAAGCATACCTCTTACAATGATAGCAAAAACATTAGGTTCACTAAGTAATTTCTTCTTGAAAAATTGTCTTACTTTGTATAAGACAGCTTTCAAGAGCCATGTATCTAAATAAATGTTTTTATTTATTTATTTATTCCCTTTTGTTGCCCTTGTTTTTTTTTTATTGTTGTAGTTATTATTGTTGTTGTTGTTGTTGGATAGGACAAAGAGAAATGGAGAGAGGAGGGGAAGACAGAGAAGGGGAGAGAAAGATAGACACCTGCAGACCTGCTTCACCGCCTGTGAAGCAACGCCCCTGCAGGTGGGGAGCCGGGGTTCGAACCGGGATCCTTATGCCGGTCCTTGTGCTTTGCGCCACCTGCGCTTAAGCCGCTGCACTACAGCCCGACTCTCTAAATAACTGTTTCTATGCAGAGTTTAGTCTAAACCCTTAGAGAAATCTCATAGGAGATCAAGGAAATACCACTTTCCAGGAAGAATAAAGATCCAGGGATTCAATGGTATTCCAGACAAGGGGACTTATGCAATCCCAGGTAAAGTGATAACAGTGGACTCAGAAGTTAGAGAATGTGAGCATTAAAAATAAAAACCAGAACAGCAAGTCTATTACGAAATAAAAGGTATAGGGAGATATCATGATGAAATAACTGGAAATAAACCTTGAGAAAGGCATTTTAATTTGTGTTGAAAAGGAATCAGGAAGGCTAGTGAAATATTGATAGCTCACTTGAATCCATACTTGCTTTTCTATGCATATGACCCAGGTTTGAGCTGGTCCCCTTCCTATTAGAGGGAAGTTCAGCACAGTGGTAAATTTCCTCTTCTCTGTCACTTTCTTTCTCCTTATATCTGGAATAGTCAGTCCAGAGTGGCAAAGTCTTGGAAACTTACTTCCCACACTCTCTTTCTTTCCTAAAAGAAAAGAGGACCCAATGGAATCTCCCTATTTTTGTAATTTATCTTATTTTTGGGGAATAATGACAGCTTTTGTCACACAATTATAGCCTCTTATCTCTCCATGATAGGTATTTGTACACCATGACCATACTTACCACCAGCTGAAATCTTCCTCACACCTCTCCTGCATTCTCTGCAGAAATAGACCACAACTAGCCTCACTTTCCTAGCTCTTTTCTTTTTCTTTGTTTCTTAAGTTCCACCTGTGAGCAAAGCTACCTTATATCCTTCTCTCTCATGGAGACCTTTTGAATAGCTACATCTTTCTTCCATGTGATGCTGTCTTTCATATTGCACTAAGTCTACAGAATGGTAGAGCCTTTCTCAAGGTTTATTTCTAATATTTTTTTCCATAATCTCTCCATATATATAATTTATTTTAGTTGTCTTTATTTATTTATTGGAAGGAGACAGAGAAATCAAGAGGCAAGGAGGAAATAGAGAGGGAGAGAGACAGAGACACACACCTGCAGATCTGCTTTACCGCTTGAAAACCTTTCCCCATGCAGGTGAGGACTGGAGGCTTGTATCTAGGTCCTTGTGTATTGTGCACTAAACCAGGTGTGCCCCCACTTGGCTCCTCTTCATATCTATTTTTTTATTTTGCATAATGGACTTGATATTCTGTTCTTTCTTCTTTGGTACTCATATTCTCTAAATTCTGGATCCACCCTTAGCCCTTTACTTAGGATTACATAAACCCTCTTGTCTTGGATACCATCAGATTCTTGAATTTGCATTCTTCCTGGAAAGTGGTATTTTCTTGATTGCCTATGAGTTTTCTAATGTTAGAATTGTAGGTAAAAAATAAAACCTCAACATTAACATTCACACATGAGTAAACTCATACATGTTGAATGTAGAATATAAAATTGTTAACACTATATGTAAAAGTATATAGCATTCCTTATTAACATAACATAAGCCAACTTTTCCCCCCTTACTAGACAGTTTTTATACAGGTCACAAATTATATTGTGGATCATGGATTTTATTCTCAATTTTTCTCTCATTTTAAAAGGTGTTCTTAGTCATGCCTGCAAATGACTTAAAGGTAAAAACCAAGTGACATAACTATGATTTACAGCCCTGCCATATGTTTCCATATTTTATTAACTTGCTTTAATTCTCTATGGTAGTAAACAGCAAGAAATAATTCTTTACTATTTTAACTGAACACAAACTACAAACAGAAACTATTAAAAAAAACTGTCACTTCTGATATGGTACCAATACATTACAATGAAAATTACACACATTATATGCCTAGACATTCACTGTAAAGAGTTTACAGCAGTGACAAGGGATATAAATACACAATAAATTATTTCATTTCCATTTAGTTCATGTCATTTGTTACTAGATATACTGCTTGTAAGAAATCATCCTTGCCTGACAACACAACCATATATATATATATATATATATATATATATATTTTTTTTTTTTTTTTCCTATCAAGGGTCAGGGAAGCTAAGACATGCAAAGAAATGTCCTTTTTTTATTAGGAAAATAGGCCTGCACTTTGCCTACACATGAATATTTACCAGGGTTACAACTATAACTGGTTCTACTTCAAAATCCACTTAATTAGAACTGAAAATCCAGCAGATAAAAAAGTTAGAAGCGCTGTAATTGCTTATATAGATAATAAAAGTTATCAAAGAAACTGAGGACATTTCTAAAACCTCCCCCCATTCTACATAGGATGAAAACAGTCCATTTTAAAAAGCTTGTGGAAATAAAATGTTATCTAGGGTTTTAAAGACCACTCTGGTACACATAATGGCTTTGTTGAGTCAAGGCAGAAAGGACAAACAGAAGGGCAAACTCAAAGGTCTGTCCCGTAAAATGCTGTTTTCAGTAATGACCTTTTTGAGAAATAGCCTCACACAACATGTTTGGATGATTTAATAGAGTTTTGTTGTTGCTGGGAATCTTGCTTATTTTCAATTCCTTTTATTAATGACTAGCTTTTAAGATGCATGCCTTATAAATAAACATAATTGGGTCAGGACAACAGTTGAGTTTGCATTTCTGGCTGCTGCAGACTTCTTAAAGAACAAAAATGTCCCTGGAACGTGAAACCATGAGCTGCAGTTTCTCTATTTCACAGTTCTTTCTGCTGAACCTGGTGTATAGGTCATCGAAGAGAGCCTGATGACTATTGGGTTCTACTCAAAAGGAGAAGAAGGTCATGGGAACATGCAAAAACTTTCTGCCCCTACCCTGGTGTCTATATAAAGAGAACATTTATCTTGATTACATCCCAAATCCATTTTACAAAAGCAACATTTAAAATTCAGATGACAGATGCTGATCTGGGACTAACAGATGATTTCTGATGTCCAGGAAAGGATGGGGCCATTGTTACCTGACCAGAGAATGTGCCACAGAATTTCTAAAGGTTTAATAAAGCTGACACGAATATTTATTTATAAAATATTAGGTACAAATAGGGTAGGGGCTAGCTGATCTAATCTGGCCACAAAAGTCTTTATTGTGCTTTTTAGAAATTTCTGACCCTAGTTTTCTTTTTTAGTTGTGTCCCTGTCTGCTTTTGGTATCAGAGTGATGTTGACTTCATAGAAGCTGGCAGGGAGTATTCCAGTGTCTTCAATCTTCTGGAAGACTTTTAAAAGTAGAGGTATTAGCTCTTCTTTGAAAGTTTTGTAGAATTCATTTGTAAAACCATCTGGTCCAGGACTTTTATTTTTGGGAAGATTTTTGATAACTGTTTCAATTTCATTAGCTGTGATGGGCCTGTTCATGTTATCCACTTCCTCTTTACTTAGTTTTGGAAGTTGGTAGGTATCTAGGAAATCATTCATTTCTTCCAGGTTCTCTAGCTTGGTGGCATATAGTTGTTCATAGAAGCCTCGCATGATATGTTGAATTTCTGCAGTGTCTGTTGTGATTTCTCCTCTTTCATTTACTATCCGATTTATTTGGGTCTTCTCCCTTTTTTGTTTTGTGAGTCTGGCTAAAGGTTTGTCGATTTTGTTTACTCTTTCGAAGAACCAACATTTACTTTCATTGATATTTTGTATGGTTTTCCTATTCTCAATGTTATTTATTTCTGCCCTAACTTTAGTAATTTCTGTCCTTCTGGTTGCTTTAGGATTCCTTTGTTGTTCTTCTTCTAGGTCTTTAAGATGTGCAATCAGGCTGTTTATTTGTGCCTTTTCTTGTTTCCTAATGTGTGCTTGTATAGCTATGAACTTCCCTCTTAGGACTGCTTTAGCTGTGTCCCAAATATTTTGATAGCTTGTGTCTTCATTTTCATTGAACTCTCGAAACATTTTGATTTCTTCCTTGATTTCCTCTTTGACCCAGAAGTTGTTAAGAAGTGTACTGTTGAGCTTCCACATTTTGGCACTGTTACTAATCTTTTGTTGATTGTTAAGTGTTAGTTTAATTCCACTGTGGTCTGAGAAGATTCTTGGGATGATTTCAATTCTCTTGAATTTGCTGATGCTGTCTTTGTGGCCTAACATATGGTCTATCCTTGAGAATGACCCATGCGGATTTGAGTAAAATGTGTATTCCAGTTTCTTGGGATGAATGACTCTGAAAATGTCCAATAGTTCTAGTTTATCTATCTCTTCATTTAGCTCCATTATGTCTTTACTGATTTTCTGCCTGGATGATCTGTCAAGTTGAGATAGTGGGGTGTTGAAGTCCCCTACTATGATTGTGTTACTGTTAATATATTGCTGTAGCTCTTTCAGTAGAAGTTTGATGTATTTAGATGGCTTCTCATTGGGTGCATAGATATTAATAATTGTTAAGTCCTCTTGATTGACTGATCCTCTGAGCATTAAGTAGTGTCCATTCCTATCTTTTTTAATCTTATCTATTTTAAAGTCTATCATGTCAGATATGAGAATAGCTGTTCCTGCCCTTTTTTGTGGGCCATTGGCTTCTATGAGAGTTTTCCATCCTTTCACTTTAAGTCTGTGTTTGTCTTGTTGCGTTAGGTGAGTTTCCTGTAGACAACATATTGTTGGGTTGTGTTTTCTGATCCATCTTCCTACTCTGTGTCTTTTAATAGGTGAATTCAGGCCATTGACATTTATTGATATCAAAGATTGAAGATATTTTAACGCCATTCTTGTAGAGTTTTAGAGTGTTTTGATATATGTCCTATTTGTGGTGGTCTGGTTGTTTATAGGAGACCTTTCAGAACTTCTTTCAGGGCAGGCTTGCTTCCTTCAACTGTTGCTTGTCTGAGAAGGTTTTGATGCTTCCATCTAGTCTGAATGACAATCTAGCAGGATATAGTATTCTTGGCTGAAAGCCTTTCTCATTGAGCACTCGATAGATATCTTGCCATTCTCTTCTGGCCTGTAGTGTTTGTATGGAGAAGTCTGCTGCTAATCTTATGGGTTTTCCTTTGTAGGTGACTCTTTGTTTTTCTCTTGCAGCCTTGAGGATCCTTTCTTTATCCTTATTCCTTTCCAATCTAAGTATGACATGTCTTGGTGTGTTTAGGTCTGGGTTAATTCTGTTTGGGACCCTCTGGGCTTCTTGAATCTTTATGTCTTTGATGTTGTCTAGACTAGAGAAATTTTCAGCTATTATGGCCTGGAGAATGCTTTCTTCCTCCCCTTCTCTTTCTACAGACCAATATCTCTGATGAACATAGATGCGAAAATATTGAACAAAATTCTAGCCAACCGGATACAGCAGTATATCAAAAAAAATTGTTCATCATGACCAAGTGGGGTTTATCCCAGGCATGCAAGGTTGGTTTAATATACGTAAATCAATCAATGTGATCCACCACATCAACAAAAGCAAGACCAAAAACCACATGGTCATATCAATAGATGCAGAGAAAGCCTTTGACAAAATACAACATCCCTTTATGATCAAAACACTACAAAAAATAGGAATAGATGGAAAATTCCTGAAGATAGTGGAGTCTATATATAGCAAACCTACAACCAACATCATACTCAATGGTGAAAAACTGGAAGCATTTCCCCTCAGATCAGGTACTAGACAGGGCTGCCCACTATCACCATTACTATTCAACATAGTGTTGGAAGTTCTTGCCATAGCAGTCAGGCAGGAGCAAGGAATTAAAGGCATACAGATTGGAAGAGAAGAAGTCAAACTCTCCTTATTTGCAGATGACATGATAGTATACATGGAAAATCCTAAGGAATCCAGCAAAAAGCTTTTGGAAATCATCAGGCAATACAGTAATGTGTCAGGCTATAAAATTAACATTCAAAAGTCAGTGGCATTCCTCTATGCAAACACTAAGTTAGAAGAAATTGAAATCCAGAAATCAGTTCCTTTTTCTATAGCAACAAAAACAATAAAATATCTAGGAATAAACCTAACCAAAGAAGTGAAAGACTTGTATACTGAAAATTATGAGTCACTACTCAAAGAAATTGAAAAAGACACAAAGAAGTGGAAAGATATTCCATGTTGATGGGTTGGAAGAATTAACATCATCAAAATGAATATATTACCCAGAGCCATCTACAAATTTAATGCTATCCCCATCAAGATCCCAAGCACATTTTTTAGGAGAATAGAAAAAATGCTACAAATGTTTATCTGGAACCAGAAAAGACCTAGAATTGCCAAAACAATCTTGAGAAAAAAGAACAGAACCGGAGGCATCACACTGCCAGATCTCAAACTGTATTATAGGGCCATTGTCATCAAAACTGCTTGGTACTGGAATATGAACAGACACAGTGACCAGTGGAATCTAGAATTGAGAGCCCAGAAATGAGGCCCCACACATATGGACATCTAATCTTTGACAAAGGGGCCCAGACTATTATATGGGGGAAGCAGAGTCTCTTCAACAAATGGTGTTGGAAACAATGGGTTGAAACATGCAGAAGAATGAAACTGAATCACTGTATTTCACCAAATACAAAAGTAAATTCCAAGTGGATCAAGGACTTGGATGTTAGACCAGAAACTATCAGATACTTAGAGGAAAATATTGGCAGAACTTTTTTCTGCATAAATTTTAAAGACATTTTCAATGAAACGAATCCAATTACAAGGAAGACTAAGGCAAGTATAAACCTATGGGACTACATCAAATTAAAAAGCTTCTTCACAGCAAAAGAAACCATTACCCAAATCAAGAGACCCCTCACAGAATGGGAGAAGATCTTTACATGCCATACATCAGATAAGAGTTTAATAACCAACATATATAAAGAGCTTGCCAGACTCAACAACAAGACAACAAATAACCCCATCCAAAAATGGGGGGGAGGACATGGACAGAATATTCACCACAGAAGAGATCCAAAAGGCCGAGAAACACATGAAAAAATGCTCCAAGTCTCTGATTGTCAGAGAAATGCAAATCAAGACAACAATGAGATATCACTTCACTCCTGTGAGAATGTCACACATCAGAAAAGGTAACAGCAGCAAATGCTGGAGAGGGTGTGGAGTCAATGGAACCCTCCTGCACTGCTGGTGGGAATGTCAATTGGTCCAACCTCTGTGGAGAACAGTCTGGAGAACTCTCAGAAGGCTAGAAATGGACCTACCCTATGACCCTGCAATTCCTCTCCTGGGGATATATCCTAAAGAACCCAACATATCCATCCAAAAAGATCTGTGTACACATATGTTCTTGGCAGCACAATTTATAATAGCCAAAACCTGGAAGCAACCCAGGTGTCCAACCACAGATGAGTGGCTGAGCAAGTTGTAGTCTATATACACAATGGAATACTACTCAGCTATAAAAAATGATGACTTCACCGTTTTCAGCCGATCTTGGATGGACCTTGAAAAAATCATGTTGAGTGAAATAAGTCAGGAACAGAAGGATGAATACGGGATGATCTCACTCTCAGGCCAAAGTTGAAAAACAAGATTAGAAAAGAAAACACAAGTCGAACCTGAAATGGAATTGGAGTATTACACCAAAGTAAAAGACTCTGGGGTGGGTGGGTGGGTGGGGAGAATACAGGTCCATGAAAAATGATGAATGAAATAGTGGGGGTTGTATTGTTAAATAGGAATCTGGGGAATGTTATGCATAAAAAAAAAAAAAGGAAGAAGTAGAAACGCAAAGCAGAAATTGACTGAGTTTGGAGTATGGCACCAAAGTAAGAAAGCAGAAGTATACTAGAGTTTGCAGTGAGTACCTCCCTAATACTTCCTCTCCACTTTTCCAAGCTTTGGGTCCATGATTGCTCAACAATTTGTTTGGCTTTGTATGTTAACTCTCTTTTCAGTCACCAGGTTCCAGGTGTCATCAGGATGCCGGCCAGACTTCCCTGGATTGAAGACCCCACCAATATGTCCTGGAGCTCAGCTTCGCCAGAGACCCACCCTACTAGGGAAAGAGAGAGGCAGACTGGGAGTATGGACCGACCAGTCAACGCCCATGTTCAGCGGGAAAGCAATTACAGAAGCCAGACCTTCTACCTTCTGCAACCCACAATAACCCTGGGTCCATGCTCCCAGAGGGATAGAGAATGGGAAAGCTATCGGGGGAGGGGGTGGGATATGGAGATTGGGTGGTGGGAATTGTGTGGAGTTGTACCCCTCCTACCCTATGGTTTTGTTAATTAATCCTTTCTTAAATAAAAAAAGAAAAAAAAAAAAACTAAAAAAAAAAAAAAAAGAAATTTCTGACCCTATATTGTTCTTGGTCCTCATTCTCCTTCCCTGGTGTCAAATCACCAGAAAACAATGCCTTCTCTTTTTGAACAGGCTGTTTGTTATGAGTAGCTTCCACAGTGACCATGATTGGCAGTCCATTCTAATGGGGATTCTTTGGGCTTCCTTTTTTTTTTTTTTCCTTCTCATTTTAGAACTCACTATAAGGTCTTAAGTGCTTGACATTCCTTTCTGGTCCTAAGACTTGGCATCCCACACAAACCACAGTTTCAGTGTTTCCATTTACAGCTTTACTGTTTCAAATTACCAGCCATCTTACCTTCCCCACCTTCACTTAGGGAAGGAACCCACTCAGGTGCTCTCATTGACCTTATGAATGAAGAAAAGATGGGTAGATAAACTCCACTTGCCTTTTTAAATTTATACATGGAAGTATTAATTTAAACAACTTTTCAAAGGCAATGCGACTTTTAGAATACTGAACACCCATGGTTTACCAGATGTAGAGGAAGGTTTATCTGAATATAGTCACATCCATGAGAGAGAAGTATTATCAACTCCATGTTATAGACGATGAGAAAATTTAAATAATACAAATGCCAATAAACTATTGGGCTGTTGGAAAATTCATGATGTATTATTGCATAGAAAGATATGTCACGGAGGAGGAAAAAGGGGAGGACATTTGGATGTACTAACTGGATCATGAGTGGCTTGGAAGGGAAGAGAGGACTGAAAGTGGAAGAAAAGGGGGCCAATTATGTACAGATATAGACATAGTTGTAGAGATAGTTAAGCCATGTCTGCAACATTAGGAGAACTGCAGTGGTTTGTAATGGAGGGATTGGAGGTTCAGAACTCTAGTGGTGGGAATGCTGTGGAATTATACCCCTGTTGACATGTAATTTTGTAAATCAATATTAAATCACTAGTATAAATGAAAGGAAAGGAACACAGAAGAAGAGAGGAGAAAGTACAGGATCAAAGAAAAGATGAAAACTTCATTCATCAAGTTTGTTTGCAGTATGGAAGGATTTCACTCCTCTCATTCTCTTAATGATAGAAAATCTAGAAACAATGGTTCTATGTGGGTATAAAATATTTAACAATCACAGGTTAATACCAGACATGTGTGACATATGTTCAGGCCCAGGGAGGTAGTTCAGCCAGCACAGCACAGGACTTGCGTAAGTTTGCTTCAAGTTTCATCTCTGGTGCTATTAGGGAAAGGTGAAGGCCAGAGGACCCCGATTCCCAGATCCATGGGAACCAGAAACTTTTATGATAAGGTAAGAAATCACTTTGTTTTTGCCCATCACTGCAAGGGAGGAGAACTTGGAGAACATCTGAGGAGGTGAGGCCCTCCCTCTGTCCCTTACCTTAGAGGAAAGAGGAAAATAGAAGCCCAGAAGCTGTAATGGATGTGGGTGTGGCTTGGAAATGAAGTGAATAGAGGGCCTTCCTAGCCCTTTTTCCGGCCATAAAGTCATCTCCCCAGACAATAACTTGGGTCTACTGGCATATCAGATGTCAGGCTCAGGCAGAAACTAATAAAGGCATGGGCCCTTTGGAATACCTAAAATGGACCTACTAGCTATTTCCAAAATGGAGACCCCAAATCTTCATCTGTAATAATCTTCATCTGTCCTGGAGCTCCACTTCTCCAGAACCTTGTCCCACTAGGGAAAGAGAGACATAGGCTGGGGGTATGGATTGACCTGTCAATGGCCATGTTCAGTGGGGAAGCAATTGCAGTAGCCAGACCTTCCACCTTCTGCATCCCATAATGACCCTTGGTCCATACTCCCAAGGGGTTAAAGAATAGGAAAGCTATCAGGAGAGGGGATGGGATATGGAGCTCTGGTGGTAGGAATTGTATCCTTCTTATCCTATGGTCTTTTCAGTGTTTCTGTTTTATAAATAAATAAATAAATAAATAAATAAATAAATAAATAAATAAATAAATAAAAGAAGTGCAAAAAAAGGGGGGTGGGGAGTCCGGTGATAGAACAACAGGTTAAATGCACATATGGCTTAAAGCACAAGGACCAGCATAAGGATCCAGTTCAAGCCCCCGGCTCCCTACCTGCAGAGGAGTTGCTTCACAGGTGGTAAAGCAGGTCTACAAGTGTCTATCTTTTTCTCCCCTTTTCTGTCTTCTCCTCTTCTCATTCCTCTCTGTCCTATCTAACAATGACAACATCAATAACAACAATAATAACTACTACAACATTAAAAAATCAAGAAGGCAAGAAAAGGGAAAATTAATTAATTACAAAATAATAAAAAGGAAAATATATTGATATTTTCCTGACAACCCAATAAGTGAGCATGCATTATTTATCTCAATAAGAAAACAAATCTGCTGCCTACAGCACCCTGATGTTTTGTTGTATTTTTTTGTTGTTATTCCAATTTTAGATGGAAATAGAGATAGAGATAGAGATAGAGATAGAGATATATATATATAGAGAGGTCCAAAGCTTCCTTCAGTGTTGTGGGTTGCACATATAGGAAACAGCACACTATACTAGTGAACTATTTCACAAGCCCAGAACCCTGATATTTGACTTTAAAATGATAATCCAAAATTGATAGATCTTGGATATGTTATACTATGAACACTTAATCAATTGAAAACACAGGTAGACACACACACACACACACACACACACACACACATGCATGTGCATTCTTGGGACATATTTTTATTACTCTTAATAGACATCTGTCTAGTGGTAATTCTAGTCTTTAGCCAGGGGAACAAGAAGGTAAGAGTCTAAATTTGGTCCAAATGTTCTTCTGTTCTCAGTCTCTTTTCTTGAAGTATCTTGATTTATATGTAATTTCAGGATACTTCATTAGCTGGTTGTTTCACTGAAGTGAACTCTGTAGTGTGGTGGTTAGAAGTATTGATCTAGGGCCTTATGAAGTTACTGTTTATAAAACTGAGTGACTTTGGTGAGTGACTTGTTAATTTTTAGTTTCACCATCCTTTTTTTTGTAAACTAACAAAAGGGACCAGCTATTTCATAGTTCATTGCAAGGACTAAGTGGGGAGGGTATTCTTTTTTTTTTTTATAAAAAGGAAACATTGACAAAACTGTAGGATAATAGGGGTATAACTCAACATAATTCTCACTACCAGAACTCCATACCCCATCCCCTCCCTTGATAGTTTCATTATTCTTTAGCTCTCTGGGAGTGAGGACCCAAGGTCATTCTGGGGTGCAGAAGGTTGAAGTTTGGCTTCTGTAATTGCTTCCCTGCTGAACATGGGCATTGGATAGTCAATTCATACTCCCAGCCTGCCTCTCTCTTTCCCTAGTGGGGAAGGGATCTGGGGAAGTGGAGCTCCAGGACATACTGGTGGGGTTGTCTGTCCAGGGAAGTCTGGTTGCATCCTGCTATCATCTGGAACCTGGTGGCTGAAAAAAGTTAACATACAAAGCCAAACAAATTGTTGATTAATCATGAACTTAAAGGCTGGAATAGTGCAGCTGAAGAGTTGGGGGATACTCCATTTTGTGGATAGCTAGTAAGCATATTTTAGTTATATTTGAAAGGGCCTGTGGCTATACTAGTTTTTTTTTTTTTTTTCTGTGAGCTTGAATCTGATACACAAGTAGATCTAAGTTATTGTCTGGCAAGATGATGTCATGGCTGGAGAAGGTACAGAAAGCTGGATCAGGGAAGAGAGTAGCTCCTTAATATGGAAAAGGCGTATAAATATTGTTGACTATAAACCCCATCTATTTCATTTGGTCTGGGGCCCATATTCAGCTTAGGTGCCTATACAACCACTGCATCCCTGTACATATGAGCTCACATTATGTGGTCACGAGTAGGAACATTCCAAGCTGCCCCAATATCGACCCATCTTCCTCAGGTGTAGCATAGAGTATGTTGTCCATCCTCCCTTCAAAGGATGGAACATTCTCTAACATTGTTGATCCCAGCTGAGGGAAAGGATCTGTGGGGGACCCACAAAGGGGTCTATTTTGTTGTTCCTGATAGAGATGACCAGTAACAATGGAGAGAGGGATTTATTTGATGTCTATACCCATCATGACTGTTCAGGAATCTCAGGACTCCCTGACAAGGGCCCAAGCTGATAGGGTGGCCTGATAGTGACTAAAGGGTCATCGTTAAAGTATGCCAGTCTCTCACCTCAGGGTTTTTACCTTGTTGCACTACTCCAAATTCAGTAAAATCCTGCTTTGAGTTTCCCTTTCTGTTCTTCTTCCTCAACTTCTGTTTGTGAGTGGGATCATCCTATAATCATCTTTATCTTTCTCACTTAGCTCACTTAACATAATTCCATATAGCTCCATCCAAGATGGGTCAGAGAAGGTGGGTTCATTGTTCTTAATAGCTGTATAGTATTCCATTGTGTATACATACCACAGCTTTTTCAGCCACTCATCTGTTGTTGGGCTCCTGGGTTGCTTCTAGGTTTTAGCTATTATGAATAGTGCTGCTGTGAACATAGGTGCACACATAACTTTTTGGTTGGATGTTATGGAGTCCTTGGTGTATATCCCCAGGACAGGAATTATTGGGTCATATGGAAGGGCCATGTCTAGCCTTGTGAGAGTTCTCCAGAGCGATATACAAATTTAACGCAATACCCATCAAAGTACAACCAAGCTTCTTTAAGAGGATAGAACAAAAACTACAATCATTTATCTGGAACGAGAAAACACCTAGAATTGCCAAAACAATCTTGAGGAAAAGAAACAGAAGTGAAGGCATCACACTCCCAGATCTCAAACTATATTATAAGGCCATCATCATCTAAACAGCCTGGCACTGGAACAAAAATAGGCACACAGACCAATGGAACGGAACTGAAAGCTCAGAACTAAACCCTCACACCTATGGACATCTAATATTTGATAAGGGGGTCCAAAGTGTTAAATGGAGGAAGTTTGCTCTCTTCAATAAATGGTGCTGGGATAACTGTGTTGATACATGGAGAGAAATGAAACTGAAGCACCAGAAACAAAAATCAACTCCAAATGGATCAAGGACCTAGATATTAGAACAGAAACTACCAAATACTTAGAGGAAAACATTGTTGGAACACTTTCCCATTCAAATCTCAAGGGCATCTTTGATGAAAAAAACCCAATTGCAAGGAAGACTAAAGCAAAAACAAATCAATGTGGCTACATCAAATTGAAAAGCTTCTGCACAGCCAAAGAAACTATCTCAGAAACAAGGAGACCCGTCACAGAATGGGAGAAGATCTTCACATCCCATACATCAGATAAGAGACTAATCATCAAAATATACAAAGAGCTCAGCAAACTTAGCACCAAAAAAGCAAATGACCCCATCCAAAAATGGACAGAGGATATGAACAGCACATTCACTATAGAAGAGATCCAAAAGGCTAATAAACACATGAAAATTGCTCCAGGTCACTGATTGTCAGAGAAATGCAAATAAAGACAACACTGTGACTCACCTCACCCCTGTGAGAATTGCATACATGAAAAAGGACAGCAGCAAGAAATGCTGGAGAGGCTGTGTAGACAGAGGAACCCTTCTGCATTGCTGGTGGGAATGTAAATTGGTCCAGCCTTTGTGGAGAGCAGTCTTGGGGGGAGGGGGGGGTCTTAAGCCCTTAACTGCTAGTTTGTAGGGAGCACTCAGTGTGTGTTAGGGCTCTACTACTTGTGATTGCTGTTATTTGCAGTAGTTCACAAAGCATAACTCTCTTTATAGATGGTCAAATATAAGTTTTCCTGACAACTATTAAGGTCATTGAACTGTTCTTGTTTAATTTATTTGTTTCATCATTGCACACATAAACAATGTCTTCCAGTGAGTAATGGCTTCCTTTAACAAAGTAGGAATAAATACAGAAGAATGGATAAAGCTGAGAGAAGAGATTTTGTAGTGCTTATAACATTCTTATTTTTTTAAAGTTTTTTAATTAGTGATTTAATATTGATTTACAAAATTACAAGATAACTGGAGTTCAATTCCATACAGTTTGCTTCACTAAATTTCTGTCTCCCCATTCCCTCCATTGGAAACTATAATAGTTCTTCCAAAGACACAGATATGGATTGACTATTATTTCTATAATGTCTTTCTAGTTACATAAACATTTGCTCATTTTTTATGGTCTTGCTTTCTCTTATATTAAGTCACACTTACACCTATTACTACTTTAAAATATCTTTCCTGTTTTCCCCGTTCTCTGGGTCCTAATGGAACTGGGTTTCAGATCTCTCTAGTCATCTTCTTCTAACATTTCTCTCCCTCAGGGAATATGAACCAAAATACTTTTTCAAGTGCAGAAGGTAAGAGTTCTGGCTTCTGTAATTGCTTCTCTGCTGGACATGGGCATTGGCATATTGATCCATACCCACTGCCTGTTTCTATCTGTCTGTAGTGGGTATGGATTTAAGGTTTTGAAGAAGTGATATCTCAGGACACATTGGTGTGGTCATCTGCCCATGGAGCTCACGATGGAATCATAATATAATCTACAATTTGGTGTCTGAAATATGGTATGTTATGAGGCAGAACAAAACGTTTAATAGGCAGTTACTAGGAAGTAGGAATACAACAGGTAATAATAGGGATTTTAGGATGGTGAGAAGCTAGGATATCTATTTTAGGTATGTTCCTAGGGTTCCATGACTTTAGTAATTTTTGATTGAACTTGATATTTAACGTGGAGGTGTACTAAAAATACTTTCTGGGAAGATGTAGTTAGAGTTGAGAACAGAGCTAGGAAGCTGGATTTGGGCAAAGAGTAGCTCCCAAATATGAAGAAAATATCTAAGTGAAGTAAACTGTTTACTCTGAAAATCTGACCCAGGGCCAATGTATTTATTAGCATAGGAGCCCTTATAACCTGTGAGTCTCTGTCACTCTGAGCTCATACAACATGGCCACAGCTGGCAACATTTGAGGCTGCACTCATTTCAGGACCAGTTTTCCTCAAGTGGAAGGGTAGGATGACCCAGCCTTCTTTGGAAAGTGGGGAAATTCCTACCATTGCTACTTTATAGTGAGGGCAAGGACCTAGAAAGGATGATGATGTTTCTGATGGAAATGACCGGTGATGGTGTAGAGAGGGATATATCAGAGGTCTAGACCCATAGCCTATGAGGTAATCCAAGTATTCCCTGACTTAATATCTAGCTGATGTGGTGGCCTGATAGTACCCAGCAAGACTATAATTCAGTGAGCTAGTCTCTTGCCTTTTTCTAGATTTTATAGTCCTTTCACTATCTGAGGAGCCTGGGTTTTCTCCCAGCTGATTTGAGTGTCATTTGTTGTATCCAAACTGGTATTAGATCTATGGGATCTGGCCTCAAGTTGGGGAAGAAATATCCTTAGGATTTTAGTGGAGTGTAAATTAAACTAAGTTTTACTATATTTTCTTGTTTGATGATCTTAATAAACTTCATCATAGTGACAATCATTGTCATTTAGTATATATATATATATATATATATATATATATATATATATTTGCCAGTGTATCTCTTGGCTAGTTGTATACATTGTTTATTTTAAAGATTATCAAGGGGTGACAATAGTGCTGATGCTTGCAGAAGAGATTTGAAGATATATCTTTATTTTATGTAGTTAGAGTAGATAGAGTGATTGAGGGAAATGTAGCAGAGGGTAGGAGAGGAGGTGTCTAGGCTTAAATAATAAATACTTGATTAGAAAATTTATGGTTCCTTCTTTAGGCTACTCTACTAGATTGCTGAGCTTATTATATCTAAGTATACACATAAAGATATGTAATTGCTTCTAATTTATGGGTCCTGTATACATGTACTCAGTCCCCAGGACCTAGTCTATATCTATATCTGTAACTTTGTTGGAGAATTCACCATCTGAGATGGAACTGTGTAGTCCCAACATTCTAAGTTTTAATGCAGGTGATGTTCACATGGATTGTTCTTTTAAAAAAATTCACAGAGCTGTAGAGTTATAATTTTTTGTTATATTTTATGTTATATACCCAACTTTATATGGACAGAATATTCACCACAGAAGAGATCCAAAAGGCCAAGAAACACATGAGAAACTACCCCAAGTCTTTGACTGTCAGAGAAATGCTAATAAAGACAACAATGAAAAACCGCTTCACTCCTGTGAGAATGTCATACACCAGAATAGATAGCAGCCACAAATGCTGGAGAGGTTGTGGGGACAAAAGAACCTTCCTGCACTGCTGGTGGGATGTTAATTAGCTCAAACTCTGAGGAGAACAGTCTGGAGAACTCTCAGAAGGCTAGAAATGCACCTACACTATGATCCTACAATTCCTCTCCTGGGGATATATCCTAAGAAAACAAAACACTCATCCAAATGATTTGTGTATACCTATGTTCATAGTAGCACAATTTGTAATAGCAAAAGATTGGAAGCAACCTAAGTCTCCAACAACAGATGACTGGCTGAGCAAGTTGTGATATATACACAATAGAATACTACTCAGCTATTAAAAATGGTAATTTCACTGTTTTCAGTCCATCGTGGATGGAGCTTGAAGAAATCATATGAAGTGAAATGTCAGAAACAGAAGGATGAATGTGAGATGATCTCACTCACAGGCAGAAGTTGAATAACAAGATCAGAAGAGAAAACATTATGCAGAACTTGAACTGGAGTTGGTGCATTGCACCAAAGTAGAAGACTCTGGGGTGGGTGGTGGGGAGAGTTTAGGTCCCAGAGCATGATGGCAGAGGACCCAGTGGGAGTTGTATTGTTATGTGGAAAACTTGAAATGTTATGCATGTGCAAACCATTGTCAAGTGTAAAATACTAATCCCCGCCAAAAAAAAAAAAAAAACTGGAAAAAAATAACAGACCAAATGGGACATACACTTTGTAGAATAATAACTCCTAAAAATAGTAGCTATAGTGATAATTTCAGTTTTCATCATGTTCTTCTTTTATGTTGTTTTAAGAGAAAATGAAACCTGTAATTTCATATAGTAGTTGCCAGTTAATGGACAGAAGCTGACCTTTTCACCTTAATAAAATGTATGTTGTGTTTAGAATATGGAGTCTCTAAGATTGCTTTATGGATCTGAACTTTCTTCTGCCACTCAATTAGATAATTTATTCTAAATTATGAGATCATTTTCAGTAGACAAGGTATTTTATTTAATATTTGCATCCTTAACCTTTAAGGAAAGAATTTGGCATATCCTAAACAGCCAAAAATGTTAAGAATTCATCCATTCCTCTAACACACATTTATATTATGAACTATCTTTGTGCTATTAATGTTCTGTGTCATAGATAAGGAGATCCAAGATCAGGACAGTACAAGCTGCTGCTCTCAAGGATTGATTCTAGAGAGCTACTTTCCCCTGAATCAACTACAGAGAGACTTACTTATTTTTACATCACTAATATTTTGAAGGTTAAAATAAATGGTAAGAACTTCCCAAGGGATTCCCAGTAAAGATGTTCCTTTTGAGGTCATCCCGAACAATACAGCCTTCCCTAGAGGGACTCCAAGGCACCATTATCTAGCTGATAAATATTCCATGATAGAGAAAGTTATGGAGAAAAGAAAAAAGAAATAAACCTCTGTAGTAGAGTTCATATCTTGCTTCTGGAGAAAAGTGGCTTTGTTTTTCATGGCTTGCTCTGAATTTCATAGCTTGCTCCTAAAGTTCATTCCAGGCCAATGTTATTAAAAATCATCATTTTACTCTTGAACCTTTTTATGGCTCCAAGCCAACCTGGGATTTCTATAATATGCAATCTCTTAAATCCTGGAGGCCATGGTGTATACACAGAGATAGGACCATAGGGGTTGCTAGTAGTAGCAGCTCAAGAAATCATATCTCAATACTGATTCTATACCATGAGGGGAAATTGAAGGCTAGGTGATACCTCTATCAGGAAAGTAAAACTTGCTGTGCAAAACTAAAAGTGCACTTTATGGAAGCTGCTACAGATGAGACAATTCAATTACTTCTATGGGTAATTTGGAGAGAGCTGCCTACTAAATTTTGTATACTCCAAATGACTTCTTTATCCTAAAGTAATTGCGCAGCCAACTGTAAGACCAAACCAATTTTAGAGTCATTTTTCAGAGTTCATAAGGCCTTTTATAAAATCTAACTAGTACTGGAAGAGTGAACAATGATAAAGTTTCACTAGAAGGTTAATGATTTGGGTTGAGGAGACAGCGTAATGGTTATGCAAAAGACTTCCATGCCTGAGGCTCCAAGGTTCTATGTTCAATTCCAAGTGCCACCATAAACTACACTTGAGCAGTGCTCTGGTATCTCTCTCTGTATCTTGCTTTCCATATCGTTCTCTCATTAAAATAAAAGTCAATGGTGTCTATGCTTCTACATTATCCTAAGAGAATATATCACACTGGCCAGCTTCGGGGATCAAAGGATGGTGGTGGAAGACAAGACAGTGTGGCATGGAGAAGGGGGCCAGAGAGATCTGAATTCAAATTCTAGCACTGAAATATTTTAGTTATATGATGTTGGTACCATAAGGTAGTATGAAAAAGAGCAACACAACACTTAAATAATTTTATGAGACTGCTAAGTCAATAGAAGTATATCACATTATACCAGAAGCTACATATGCTTTATGTTTGGTAAAGTGTTTGAAACCGAGTAGTTGCTCAATATCACTTACTTTCTGATCCTGGAGAGAGTGGCAAGTGTAAGATAATGATATGGCATGTTTCTGGAGGAAAATGTAGCCATTTGTAATATCCCTTGCTTTTCTGCACTGGTATAACTCTTCCAGGAGGTGGAGAAAGTTGTATGTTAATAAAATATGAAGGAACTATTGGCTCTGGAAATTCTACCATTATGAAAGAAGGTAAAACAGTTGAAAAGAATGGAGAAAGGCTACACAGTTTATTGAGAAATTAACATTTTATTGCTCACAAGTGAATGTATGAGTTAATACAAAGAAAGCAAGTGTAGACAGGAAGGGTTTCTACACTTAGCAGGAACACATGCCTGTGTGTTACACCACATGAAGTTGTCTTTAAAATTTTTTTTAATTATCTTTATTTATTGGATAGCAACATCCAGAAATCAAAAGGGTAGGGGAAGGTAGACAGAGAGAGAGAGAGAGAAAGAGAGACACCTGCAGCACTGCTTCACCACTTATGAAGCTTTCCTCCTGCAGGTAGGGATCAGGGGCTTGAACCCAGGTCCTTATGCACTGTAATGTATGCACTTAGCCAGGTGAGCTACCAACTTTAAAAAAAAAATTATTTCCCCATAAGACAGTGATGTGAATACACCTGTAATACCACATTCAACAGGGGTCTCCTCTGTCCCTCAACAGTAAAGCAAATCAATGACAATAGACTGTCTTGTGATGAAAAAGAAAATAGCAGAGTGGGTAGAATTTGACAGGGATGGTCAGCTGCAAAGCAAGATAGCTAGTTATGACATGACTTATCAAATGAGCAGAAAATTGTCAGCCCTTTCATAATTTCCAAATGTGGCTCCCTAAAGAAGGAGTTTAATATTAGTGGATTATAACATAGTAAATCAGTCATGTTCTATTTTTCTAGGATCTGCTTGGTTTCCTATAGACATCTCTGGACCAGGGTCCTTGAACTTTCTTCTTGAACCAAGTCTGCTGTATCTCAAACTTACTCCCCTTCCCCACTACAATCCAATGTGCTATATCTCAAGTACCTCAATCTGATGACCATCATCTCAACATTTTCTGTAATTCACCTTCTCCACCTTCAGTCTTCCAATTTTTTTTAATTCAAGATGCTCATCTTCAGTTTCCACCTCCTGCTACCTATTCTCCAAGTTTTCCCCTCCAGAGCTGAGACACTACCTACTTTGGCTTGCATCTCCTGTATTTTCTCTGCAGTGTCTTTTCCTGGGATTTGGTTAGGGGTAGTATTGGCAAGAAAACTGAACATAAAATGGGAAAAATTTAAGAGTCTTTGTTTTATTAGTGTCTCTGATCTTCTTTCCAAAACCACAGTTGTCTACCTTAATAGTCTCTTACTAGAGTTAGAGATAGGACTCCCTCATCTGATCTTCTAGGCTAAGGAGTTAATGATGTCATGATCTTCTTAGCCCAAGGATAATTCACCACCCCATTTGTCTACATGATGCTGTATGAACATTGGTACTAGTCTCTTCATTACATTTTCTTCACAGTCTCACCAGTTCCTTCTCATATATGTACTCCATCTCAGTTGCTCCATCTGGAACTGATACTTTCATCCATTAGAAAAGTTACTGCAGCTGCTGTGGGATCAAAATAAAGTTCTGTTAAACAAAGATATATATACAAACATACAAGTGTCTCCTTTAAAACAAAAACTTTATTGAGGGATTAATGGTTTAAAAAATACAATAATTTGTACATGTATAACACTTCCAAGTTTTCCACATAACAATTCAACCCCCACTAGGTCCTCCTCTGCCATCATGTTCCAGGATCTGAACCCTCCTATTGCCCCATAGTCTTTTACTTTGGTGCAATACACCAACTATGGTCCAAGTTCTGCTTAGTGTTTTCCCTTCTGATCTTGATTTTCAACTTCTGCCTGTGAGTGAGATCATCCCATCTCCATCCTTTTGTTTCTGACTTATTTTACTTAACATGATTCCTTCAAACTCCATCCAAGATGTAGTAAAAAAAAAAGGTGAATTCATCATTTTAAATAACTGAGTAGTATTCCATTGTGTATATATACAACAACTTATTACAAATGTTTTCTTTAATTCAGTATTTTTATTTTGACTTATTCCTTTCAACTTGATGGCAGGAAGCTGTTCACTGATTTGAGGTTAACATTCTAAAAGCGGAGTCAGGTTCAAAGGGAGTATGCATGCTTGCATAGGAGTGCAGCTAAGAGGTGCACCAGTTATCAGCTCATTTGGCACATATATGAAATGGACAAGTGACTAGAACAAGTACACTTTCCAATGAAGGATTTGTAGCCCTGATTGTCTCAACTTTGCTTCCTGCCTTCCCTTTGTGTTCTGTACTAATCAGCTACCACTGCATATCAACTTGTAACAATGTCAGTGACTTGACACGTTTTTAAGAGGTCACATTTTCTTGCACAGCTTTGTTGGGTATCTGGTGGGATGACTCATACGGTTGCAGTTCACTACCAGCCAGGGCTGTAGTCTCACCTGAAGCTCAACTGGAGAAGGAGCCACTTTCAAGCTTATGAAGTTGTTGACAGCATTAATGTTAGACATGGCTTTCTGGCTGTCACCTGGAGTTCAAATTTTTTTTAGTTTTTTATTTTATTTTATTTATTTATTTTTAGCCTAAAGTATTTTTATTTATTTTGTTTTTTATTGGTGCTTTAGTAATAACTAACAAGATTGTAGGATATTCCTCTGGGACTATGGACCAAAATTCTTTTTGTGGTGCAGAAGATGGAAGGTCTGGCCTCTGTAATTGCTTCTCTGCTGGACATGGACTCTAGCAGAAATATCCATACCCTAAGCCTGTTTCTATCTTTCCCTAGTGGCATAGGGCTCTGGAGAGGTAAGGCTCCAGGACACATTGTTGAGGTCATCTGCTGGGCTAGCATGGGGGTTCCTCTTCTTGGGCACATGCTCTCTGGGTTGGAGAAAACTCGACCAGAGCCAGCCTGGACTGCTACTCACTCAATGACATGAGGGAGATGACTCAGGAACAGACACATGGTGGCGAGACAATGCAATATCTTTATTGATCAGAGAGGCAAGGCTTTTAAAGGGCAGACCCAGAAGTGGCATGTTGGAAACAGAACATGTGGCATGTTGGAAATGGCTAGGAAAGGGGTGGAGAAAGGCAAAATGGGGCTGGGAAGGTAGAAACTTCCTTAGCAACTGTTGTGAGGGTTTTAACTGGTAGGATTAATATTACTCTGCAGGCAGGGAGGGTGTTGAGGATAGAAAGAAGATAGATCAAAGGAGCGGAATGGGTGGGTATTTTTCAGGCAAAACAATGATTATGTACATAGGCCATAGTATGCAGGGTGGAGCAGGAGGAGCTGGCTTAATGCTTTGTGAGGCTCATGACAATTTCTTGACATCTCCCCCTTTCTTTTTATCTAATGGCCATAGTATCAGGAATGTGGGGTGCTTTGTGAGGCAGGAAGCCTGATAAGATGGGGAAAACCTTTGGGGTTACTCCTGTCCCTCTTTGCTCAACCTCTCTGTAGAGAGAGAGAGAGAGAGAGAGAGAGAGAGAGTGAAAGGATAGATACATTTCTCAGGTCAACCTGCCAAGCTTAACCACATCCTCACAATTTCCCGACAGTCATCTGCCCCGGGAAGTCAGGATGGTGTCATGTTAGTGTCTGAAACTTGGTGGTTAAAAAGCATTAGCTATCAAGCAGGACATGTTTAATAATCAGGAAAGTAAATGTAAGAATAGAGCAGATGGAACTAAGAGTCTTCATGTAGAAAGAAGCTAGAAAACTATTTTAGGTATAATCCAAGAGGCTCATGATTTTACTGATTTTTGCCTGAGCCCCACAGCTAACATGGGCTAAAATTATTGTCTGGGAAGATGGTGTCAAAACTGAGAATAGGACTAGAAAGCTGTATTAGTGCAGAGAGTAGCTCCCAAATATGAGGATAGTCTATAAATACCATTAACTCTAATCCCTATCAGTCTGAGCCTATATCTATTCATATGTAGCACAAGATCCTATATGACCTCTGTATCCCTGTCAGCCTGAGCTCACAGTCCATGGTCACAGCTGGTAACATTCTAGACTGCACTCATTTCAGTACCTGTCTTTGCCAAGTGGCAGAGTACGTTGATCTATCTCCCCTTCAGAGAGTAGGGCGGTCTCTACCATTGCTGTCCTACATTGAGGGCAAGGCCCTGTAGAGACCCACAAGAGGGTTTATGATGGTTTTTCTGGTGGACAGAGTTCATTTATAACTCTATCCCAGCATAGCCACATATTTACCCACATCTAGCAAGCAAAAGAGCTTCCTTCATGAACAGGTTCAAAGTTACCTTGAAAGTTATCTTCCATCATCTTTGTTATACTCTTTTGTAGGTTACAAGCAAATGTAGTTCCCATCCACAATCAAGAGGTAAGCATTAGAGGAAGTGGAGGGCAGGAGAAAGGGGTCTGATCTATGATGTGTAAAGATTTTCTTCCATTCCATTGGGTGTCTCTTTGTTTAGGTAATGGTTCCTTTTTCAAGGTCTGCATAGATACAGGATATATTTCTGGGGATAGCTGGAGAGAGGGGGGGGGGGAGAGGTAGAGGATATGGAGGCATGTTCTCCTAAAGTTTCTCTTCATTCAGAAGAAGCTTTTCTGAGTATCTTTCTGCCTATGATTCAAAGCACAACAAACTACTTCCCCCAACAGTTTTAGTGAAAGATATTACTTTCCTCCTGTTTATTCTCAAATAAAAATGTGAACTATAAGACTTACTCAAAATGTTCAGGTAGACTTTTTCTAATCTGTCCAGAGCACAATTTTGGTCTTACTCTAATAATGGTTTGTGGAGCTAGGATCAATGGAGGACCTATGGATCTCAAGAGACACTATGCCCATTACCTTAAATAATGAAAATTATTTGAAGTTAAAGTCATCTCCAAAAACAACCTTCTGAATGAGGAAAAACTTGCTGAAGGCAGAGAAAATGTCCAGAGTGCCTGGAGTTTATAAAGTACCCCCACCCCCCATCTGAGTCTCCATCCTCTATTCTTGACATTGCAGTTTCTCATCCTTTTCACATCCACACTTAGTGGGTCCCATTCAGTCATAATTGACAGTCAGGTGAAATATCAATGCTCACATAATCTTTCTTCTACTAGTTAGCCTGGGGCTACTTGCTTCTAGGTCAAGCTGAGAAGTACTCAAATAGCTGTTTCTCATTTTTTCCCATGCCCCTAAACATGAAAATCCACTTCTGTGACACCCACTGAAAGGTTCTGAAAAATTATAAGTAACATCGGTCTGGAAGCTAAAAAGAAGTGGTCTTCAGAGAGCCAGGGGGCATAAGCAAGATCTTCCCATGATATGTATTTGGTCTCTAGTCAAAGAGTGTTATAGAAAACAGAAGGACAGGGGTTGGGCAGTGGCACAGTGGGTTAAGCGCATGTGGCACAAAGCGCAGGGACCAGCGTAAGGATCCCAGTTTGAGCCCCGGGCTCCCCACCGCAGGGGAGTCGCTTCACAGGCAGTGAAGCAGGTCTGCGGGTGTCTGTCTTTCTCTCCCTCTCTCTGTCTTCCCCTCCTCTCTCCATTTCTCTCTGTCCTATTCAATAATGAACAACATCAACAATGGTAATAATAATGACCACAGCGAGGCTACAACAACAAGGACAACAAAAAGGGGGAAAATGGCCTCCAGGAGCTGTGGATTCATGGTGTAGGCATCAAGCCCATAAATAACCCTGGAGGGAAAAAAAAAGAAAGAAAGAAAACAGAAGGACAAGAAATTCAATTGTGTTAGAGAAAAAAAAAAGATAAACTAAAATGGGGTAATAATTGGAAATTGACACATTAAAGGAAGAATAGGAAAAGCTCATTTAGATGAATAGGTATTTGGGCAGTCATAATTGTGATACTTCCTATTATTATTCCAGTACACTTCTTTATGGAGAGATAAGTGGGCTAGTACAGAAAACTGGTTCTGTACTGATAAATTCAAGGAAAAGCTCTTTAGTACACAGTACTTCTAGAGGTACATAGGGTTTTCCTTAAAACAGACATCAAAGGAAACAGTTTATGACCTTAAGTCCATTAATTTGAAATGCATATACTTTATAAACTGCAGGGAAAGGCAAGCTTTGAAATATATTGTTATTCTCTATGGCATATTCCCTCCAAATAGCAATTCAGACCAAAAGTCCAAGATGCTCTCTTATATTGGAATCTACAATTATGATGGAAATAGCATACCTTGGGGCCATTTTAATGTAGGCATAGAAAAGTTGAATATTATAGTCAAGTCTTATTTGTCTGAAAGGATATAGGACCTGCTGAAAAGTTGAATGTCTCAAGAAGAAAAAGTAGGCAACAGAGAACCTATAAATGAGAAAGGCATTCTGATCAGACGTTGGTGGGGTAACATTGAATGTAGGTAAGTTGTTATGGAAATTCACATGGTTGAGACAAAAGGAAGAGTGGGTGCTTCTTCTATTCTTTTTATACTTTCATGTCTTTTCCATCCAAGTTCAGTTGCTTTTCTCAACTAAGCTACCACTTTTTCACCTCCCTTTCTCCACTGGTGAGGTTTTTGGGCTTTTTTTTTTTTTTTGCATTAAAATACTTCTTATATTTCAGTTTCTTAGAAAAGTGAATAATTTTTCATCTCACCTGTCTTTATCTCCAAGCTGGGTTTATCTCCAAGTTGGAATAATGTTGAGTTAGCATTCTTTGTTTAATGCAACTGTTATATGAAAACGAAATACCTAAATTTATCATTACTTATAGGAAAATATTGAACTTTATTTTTAGTGTGCCAACACCTATTATAGAACTCTGAAGTATATTAATACTCACTCATATGTTTTCACAAAGTTTTCATATCTTATAATTTATTCTAATCAATATGTGAATGTTTTATATTCATCATATCAGTCTTGTGAATGGATTTTATTTTACATGAATATATCCAGGAGTTCACTAAGTGACTGGCTGTTTGTAATCTTTCTATTCATCTCCCCTAATGTCCCAGGTCATTATAATTGCAAGAGGGATTTTTGACAAACATAATACTATTATGCTAGTTAAATATGCCACTGTGAGCAGATAGCATCAAAGGACAAAGAATAGCATACTTCATCAACAGTAATAGCTGAATTCTCTTGATTACACAAATAATAGCACTGTCCTTTGGTATCAACAGAGAGGCATAGGAACTGTGTGCTGACTTACCAAAAATGGCAGCAAAATTAGATTCTAGATATATTTTAATTGGCTAGTGAAAATATGTTCCCTAATTATAGAGATTTTATCTTTATTCTATGACTCTCTAGGTAATAGGAAATTACAGAAGAGCCTTGAATATAGCAAGAAACATTAAGAAAAATGTTAGAAGAGTTAAGAATAAAAGTCAAGAATAATTTTTAAATAAGAAGTGGTGTTTCCATGATGCTATGTTATTTTGAGGAATATATGTGGTCAAACTGTGAAACTCCCCAGTGACATCTTAACATAAAAATTCAATTCATGACTTTTATACTTTTTTAGTGATTTAATAATGACCAACAAGTTTGTGTGATAAGACTGATACTATTCCACATAATTCTCACCACCAGAGCTCCGTACCACATCCCCTTCATTGGATGTTTATGAACCTAGGGTCTTAATGGGATGTAGAAGGTGGGAGGTCTGGTTCTTGTAATTGCTTCTCAACTGGACATGGGTGTTGGCAGGCCAATCCATACCCCAGCCCTGTTTCTATCTTTCCCTAGTGGGGCAGGGCTCTGGGGAGGTGTGGTTACAGGACTCATTGATAAGTTCCTCTGCCCAGAGAAGTCAGGTTGGCATCATGGTAGCCCCTGCAACTTGATGACTGAAAAATTAAAAATATCAAAGACATGACATGCTTAAGGAGGACAAGTGGCCATGTCTCTAGGATGGGACTGATGTCTGGCTGCTCAGATTTCAAAATTTTAACAGTCTGAAAAATTATTTTCATTCAAAAAGGGACTAATAATACTGATGGTCTGTTTAATCTTCAGCTGAATTTCCTAGAACAGTGATCTTCATTCCTGAAGTTTCAGAAAATCACTGAAATTACCTAAGGGTCTCTGTTTCCTCATCTATGAAATCAGAGTGTGGAAATAAATAATTTTAAAAGTTGAAAACAAAGGGAATTCAATTCAATATTAAATGCTCAAGCCATAATTTCATTTGCAACAAAACCTTTAGAGAACCATGGTGTATAGAAAAAGAGACAACTGTGTCCCTAGCATGGCCGTGGTTATACAACTCTTCTGTGGGAACTAACTATAGTATTACTTCAGCTTTGGAACAACTGGGAGACATATGGAGAAGAATAAAGAAAGGCATGGGGGGAGAATGGAGGAATTCATGAGGAGACTTGAGGAAGCCCTTCATCTCACCAGAGCAACCATGAGCCAGGCTGTAGTGACCAGCTGGTTTGGGATTGATGTTTAGTAGTGTTTATTTTATTACCCTGGTTCTTTCTCAATAAAGAGACCCCATAGTGAGATACCCATAGCATTTTCCATGGGATTTCTATGACAAGAGGTTAGCACAAAGGCACATGTGATGGGCTCCCCAACCCTGACTCCTCAGAAAAACTCTGATTTCTGTATGAATTCCTTCCCTGTGGGGGCACATCAGCTGAAATACCTTCTCTATGCCACTTACTTGACTGCATGAATTAGATATGGTTACTGCATTTAATTTTTTATGTTGCATTGCAAGGCACTAGTTGTCTCAGGGATATATTTTCACATCTTCCCAAAATACAGGTCCTGTTGGAAGGTCATTCAGCATCAAAATGACATCTCCTTCTATTGCAGAGCATTTCATTGTTTGTTACTCCTCTTCCTGAGTTAGAAACTCAAGTCTGATGACACAGATCAAGGGTTTGTTACTGTTTCTCCCTGTACGTCCTTCTTTTGCTTTGTTTCTTAAACACCACACATGAGTGAGGTCATCCAGTAATAGTTTTGTGCTTGTCTTTCTCTTTCTAGCTTTTTTCACTTAGCAAGAACCCTTCAAGAAACTTCTACATTATAGCAAAAGACAAGATCTCATCTTCTGTTATAGCTGGCAGTATGTCATTGTGTATGCAGATCACATGTATATGTGCACACGTGTTGTCTTAAACTAGGATCACATGAATATGCAATCTCACTACTCTAAGCTCCCTTTTTCTTTCAAATCGAGAGGCCAAAAGAAAGAGGGACACCACAACACTAAAGCTTCTTTTGTTCCTACAGCACCTCCCATGTGTTCTGGGGCTCCAGTCAGGATTGTACACGTGGAAATGCAGGCCTCCTATCCAGTGAGCTGTATCTCTGGCCTCAACTATATCTTCTTTTGCCAGGCTAGTGTGGGGGTGCCTCTTCCTGGGTGCATACTCTCTAGGTTGGAGAGAACTCGACAGGAGCCAGCCTGGGCTGCTACTCAGGGACACGAGGGAGATGATTCAGGAACCAAACACGTTGTGCAAGGTAATGTAATGTCTTTATTGATCAGAGAGACAACCTTTTTATAGGATATAACAAGAAGTGGCAAGTCAGAAATGGAAATGGCTAGGAAAGGGGGTGGAGAAAGGCAAAAGCAGGCTGGGAAGGTATAAACTTCCTTAGCAACTTTTGCGAGGGTTTTAATGGTGGGATTAATGTTACCCTGCAAGCTGGGAGGGTCTCAAGGTAGAAAGAAGATAGATCAAAGGAATGGAATGGGTGGGGATCTTTCAGGCAAAAAAAAAGATCATGTAAATAGGCTATAGTATCAGGAATGCAGGGTGGAGCAAGTGGAGCTGGCTTAATGCCTGACATCTCCCCCTTTCTTTTTATCTAATGACCATAATATCAGGAATGTGGGGTGCTTTCTGAGACAGGGAGTCTGATAGGATGCAGAACACCTTTGGGGTTACTCCTGCCTCTCCTTGCTCAACCTCTCAGTAGAGAGAGAGTGACTAACAGGAAAGATGCACTGCTCAGGTCAAGCTTTGCCAAGCTCAACCACATCCTCACAATTTCCCGACATTCTTTGCCCATTCATCTACTCTTAGATATTTAAGTAGCAGCCTGAAGGCAAGGTGAGCAGAAGACTCTTAAACCTTTACTTTTTCTGGTTAGGTTAGGGTCCCATGTGATATGCTCCATTACAGAGCTGGAAACATGTTTAGAGCAGTGGAGATGCAATGTGAGCCAAAAATGGGAATAAAACATGTTCAGACATTAAGAGCTCCTTGTTGACAGGGAACATACTCTGGCCTGGAAGTGCCCCAAATGCCACTCCATTATAGTCTTCCCTTGTGTCTTTCAATTACCTTTAAATTATTTTTCTGTAAAATATCAGATGCCAGTGATCACATTCAGCTTGCAGAACCCAAAACTAAACCAAGAAGGAAATGGATGTCTTTGAGGTTAGAACTAGTACAAAAACAAGATACTCTTGTTTTACCCGGGGCTGGCTTCTCGGGTGGGTAACAGAGATGACCAGAGACACACGGCTGAGCTGAGAATGCAATTTAATCTTTATTCACGAGTGGGCAATGTGCTCCTACATCTTTCTCCTCTGACAGCAGAGAGGGACTCCTAAACTAATCACCACACAGATCTGTCCTGCATCCTTCTCCTTCGGGGCAGTGGCAGGAACTCAGGAAGTACGTAGGATAGGGCTGGGAGAAGGGAGTAGCATGAAAACTAGCAAGGGCTAAACCACAATCTCCCAGTGGGGGAGAGTGAGACCAAACCAATGTGAAGCATAGCCACAATTCCCCCTTTTCTTTTAACTAAATGACCATAGTATCAGGAGTGTGGGGTGAACAGAAACCTAAATCTTACAGGTATTTTCAAAAAAGAAACTGGCACAAACATGGAGGAACATGTAAGTGAGCAACAAGAACTAGTGTGCTGCCAAGGGAAGGCATGAGGGGGGCATTTTTGCCTTTGTGGGCAAGACTTTATCAGCTAAAATAATTTCATGCCTCTGGGGGCTTCTTTTGCCTCTGGGGGGCGTTACTTGTCTTGACGGGCATTACCTAGCATGGGGGCATATGGCCTAAAGTCCCAAGGCAGCTGGTTGCAGTCAGTCTTTGAGAAACCCAGCAGCATAAAGGGAAGCTGCTATAGAGTTGTGTAAAGTGTCCAAGAGGTGTACCAATGAGTATGATAGAAGTGTCAGTCCAAAGCAGATGTCCACTGAAGAATGCCAGGGGGTGGAACATTGTACGTCTGTCCCGATGGGGAATGTCAGCCATTGGACTTCAGCTTTTCTGTAGAGAACTTGACCGCTGCAATTAACTTACTATGAAACAAAACTTGTAGCAGGTTAGAAGTTTACCAAAATTGATAACTTTATTACAATTGGAAGTCTTTTTTAGCATGATTTTAAGGTTGTTTAAAGTTTAAACGATAAAATGTGGAAAGGTAAACAGAGAACAATGGGAAAAAAAAAAACCTCAGGCATGAGAATCATTAGCATGACCATTGTGCTATATACTCCGCCCATATTTGAACACACACATAAACATGGTTTTCAAATACACAAGGAGGAAAACTTTTGTTACGAAGACGTGTCATTTTAAACACAAGTTTAGATCTATACTGTCTTAGCTGTTTGGGGAGTGCGTTGTCCAGCGGTGGCTCTTGGGCAGCTTCACTTCCAGGAGTTGCAGGTTGCGATCTCTGCAGGGATCTCTGCGTATTTTAGCTTTTCCGACTTCAGAGTCGAGCTGGGGATCTCGGCCAGGGGGCCCACTTTCAGCAGGGAGCCCACGGTCTCTGGGTGGTCCAGGATCTGTCCAGACTTCATAGCAGGAGGGCGGGTGGGCCAGCCGTGCAGAAGGCATGGGCCGAGGTGCCCTAGGGTGGCGGCCAGGATGGGCTGCAGCCCTGCCCACCATGCCTGTTGCCTTGCTCTAGGTGGCCGAGCAACGTGGGGGGAGCCCACGCCCAATGCCCCACACTATGTGGTGGAAAGCCAGCTCATGTGGGCTGGCGTTGGGCTCCTGCAGGCTGGTGTTGGGCAGAAACCACAGAGTGGTCCAGAGATAAATGTTCCAGAAACAGCAAAACAATCTCATGAAGAAAGGGCAGGGGCCTTTGGAGATCTCTTCACAAGCAGAAGAGAAGGCCATAGTGCAAAGGTAGCCAAATTGTCACTTATCTGGGGGACGGGCAGGTCACGTCCCACACTGTAGGTGCCATATGTTGTTTTACCCGGGGCTGGCTTCTCGGGCGGGTAACAGAGACGACAAGAGACACACAGCTGAGCTGAGAACGCAGTTTAATCTTTATTCACGAGTGGGCAATGTGCTCCTCCATCTTTCTCCTCCGACGGCAGAGAGGGACTCCTAAACTAATCACCACACAGATCTGTCCTGCATCCTTCTACTCCAGGGGCAGTGGCAGGAACTCAGGAAGTACGTAAGATAGGGGGCGGAGAGAAGGGAGTAGTGTGAAAACTAGCAAGGGCTAAACCAAATCTCCCGGTGGGGGAGAATGAGACCAAACCAATGTGAAGCATAGCAACAATACTCCTTTCTTCTGTATCAGAATTTGACCTGACTCAGATGAAATATTACATTTCCCAGGCATGTTTTTAAAAATATTTTATTTATTTATTTGATAGAGACAGAGAAATTGAGAGGAAAGTTGGGCACAGAGAAGGAGAGACAGAGAAACACCTGCAGACTTGTTTAACCACTTATGAAGCTTTCCCCTTGCAGGTAGGCACTGGGGGCTTAAACTTGGGTCCTTGTCCATTGTAGCATGTACACTCAACCAGGTGTGTCACCACATGGCTCTGACTTGCTTATTTTTTAATTTATTTATTTTTATTGAGGGGATGGTGGTTTATAGTAAATACTGTTGTTGGTGTATGTGTAAAATTTCTCAGTTTTCTGCAAAATATCTAATGCCCTATCTAGGTTCTCCTCCACCAATTGTGCACCAGGACCTGAACTCCCCATACTCCACCAGAAGAGTTTGCTACTTCAGTGCAATACACTAAGCCCAGTCCAAATTCTGCTTTGAGTCTCCCCAGAAATGTTTTAATGGAATCAATAGTCCTGACTTAGTTGTTTGAGTAGATTAGCCCCAGGGCCAGAACATGTCTGCATTGTTTTTCTCTAGGCTGCAAAACAAGATAACTTCTTAATTCTAATTCTAGCCCTACTTTAATCAGATTTTAGTGCTAAGGCCTGACTAATATTTGAAGATACTATGTGGTTGAATGCAGAGCAGAAGATGAAGAGTTGAAAACAGAATTTTCTCTCTCTTTCCTTTCTTCATTTCTAAATATCAAACATTATGAGTAGTAGTTGCGGGGGTGGGGGTGAAGTCTGAAACCATTGACTCTATAATCAGAATTTAAATATAGTATAAAATATATAAGCAATGATTTTCTCAGAAGATAATATAAATTGTTACTAAAACGTGACACCAAGTTCAAAGTATATTGATATCTTTGCAGTATATTTTCTTTTAGCTAGTGGTTTTATGCAGTGCTGCATAATATGACTTGATGAATATAACATATTTAAAAATGTTTCTTCCATAATTAAGTGGAGTTGAACCCAAACCTATTCCTTGTTCTTGGCACCATGTACGCTTAACATGCCAGGCTATCACCCAACATCTGATAATCCTTGCTTTTAAAATATTAAGAAAATGGTTTTCTCTACCAGAACCTTGATGCACCTTAAATTGAGCAAAAGCAATTTTGAAATTGGTAGAGGGTAAAGTTTCATAAGCAAATGACTCATGTATGCCTCTTGGAAAAGGTCAAGAGGCTGTTTCATTTCCCTATTGTTGAAATGTCTATTCATAATATTGACAAGTGCTCAGCTGATCCCAATAAAGCCATGACAATTGCTCTGTCCACCTCAGAAGGCAGCCAAGAGCAGGGAGAGAAGTGATGCTATGTTTGTAGAGCATGCTGGGGTTTACAGGGTGTACCATACCGAGTCTGCTTACTCCTGGTATAAGTACCCTTTTCTCCACTCCAGAGTTGGAGAATGCTGAGCTCAGACATGGCCTAGATCACAGAATCTGCACACAAATTTGCGTTTGACAGGTGAGCACAGAACATCTGCCCCACCATCCAGTGTGATTTCTCTCCAGGTGAATGAACTGGATCCATTGGCTCTTTCACGGACTTGAAACATGAGAAGCTCCAGAACTGGGTCCTTGACACATTGTCACAGTCATGTTAACAGGTAAAGTGTGAAAGTAGGGTTGGAAGATAATTCCTGGCATCCCTTCCATGCTTCCCATCTAGATTTCTCCCAAAACCAGTAATCTCAGACCTGAAAGTCTAAAACCCTATCAGTTCACCTTTATTTGAAGTATTTTTTCTTTTACTGTATCATTTTTTTATTATGGTTTACAAAATTATGATATTTTAGAAGTATATTCTCATGGGTGTGTGTGTGTGTGTGTGTGTGTGTGTGTGTGCTTTGAGTTCCCTTTCTGTTCTATTTTCCAAATTCTGTTTTTTTGTGTTTTTTTTTCTCTCCAGGGTTATTGCTGGGGCTCTGTGTCTGCACCACAAATCCACTGCTCCTAGAGACTATTTTTCCCCTTTTGTTGCTGTTGTCGTTTTATCATTGTGGTTATTATTATTGTTATTGATGTTGTTGCCTAGGACAGAGAAAAATCAAGAGAGGAGAAGAAGACAGAGGGAGAGAGAAAGACAGAAACCTTCAGACCTGCTTCACCACCTGTGAAGCAACTCCCCTGCAGGTGGGGAGCTGGTGGCTCGAACCAGGATCCTTGAGCCAGTTTTTGCTCTTCACGCCATGTGGGCTTAACCCCCTGCACTACCACCCAACCCCCTCAAATTCTGTTTATGAGTGGGATCGTCCCGTACTCTTCTTTGTCTTTCTGACTTAGCTCACTTAACATAATTCCTTCTAGCTACATCCAAGATGGCTCAGAGAAGGTGGGTTCATTATTCTTAAAAGCTGCATAGAATTCCATTGTGTATATATACCACAGCTTTCTCAGCCATTGATCTGTTGTTGGGCATCTGGCTTGCTTCCAGGTTTTATCTATTAGGGACTGTGCTTCTATGAACATAGGTGTACACATATCTTTTGCTGCCAACCTGCCTTCCCTGGGCAGACAATCCCACCAATGTGTCCTGGAGTCCCCTCTTCCACAGAGCTGGGCTCCACTAGGGAAAGGCAGAGACAGACTGGAAGTATGGATTGATCTTCCAATGCCCATGTACAGTGGGGAAGCAACTACAGAAGCCAAACCACCCACCTTCTGCACTCCATAATGACCCTGGGTCCATACTCCCAGAGGGATAAATAATAGGGAAGCTATCAAGGGAGGGGATTGGATACAGAGTTCTGGTGGTGAGAATTGTGTGGAAATGTACCCCCTTATCCTATAGGCTTGTCAATATCCATTTTATAAATAAAAATTATATAAATTTTAAAAATTCTCGAATTCCTATAACTACAATAGAAAAGTAAAACTAGATTGGGAGTCTGGTGGTAGCAAACTGGGTTAAGCGAAAATGGTGCAAAGAACAAGGATCCACTTAAGGATCCTGGTTTGAGTCCCAGGCTCCTCAACTGCAGGGGAGTCCCTTCACAGGTGGTGAAGCAGGTCTGCAGGTGTCTATCTTTCTCTCCCCGTCTCTGTCTTCCCCTCCTAGCTCCATTTCTTTCTGTCCTATTCAACAAGGACAATATGAATAACAACAACAATAAAACAACAAGGGCAGCAAAAGGGAAAATAAATACATATTTTTAAAAATAGTAAAGTAAAACTAGATTAACAAAGAAATATAGATATTAAGTGTGTTGGCTGATAAATAACTACACTTTTTTGATAATATTGTTGTCTTAAAAAAGATTTATTTTATTAATAAGAAGAGGGGGTAGAGAGAACAATAGCATCACTGTGGTACATGTGGGGATCAAGCTCAGGGTATCATGCTTTGAGAGTTCAATGCCTAGTCTTCTGCACTATTTTCCACACCACAATTTAGTTGATATTTAAGGCTGATTAATTGAAGGGGCTGGGACACTCTGTACTGATAGCAGTACCACAAAGAACTGTATGCAAGAGTTCATAAATTTAATTCCCACTGATACCAATTGGCAGAGCTGAGCAGTGTTGTTCTCAAAAGGTAAAATAAAGCCACCCAGGAGATGGTGTAGTGGAGACTTACGGGTTTGGATGTATAGGGTCCCATGTTCGATCTCCAACACCTCAGATGCTAACATGCTGCTCTGGCTTCTCTCTCTCTCTCTCTCTTTCCTCTGCTTCTATCTTTAATGGAATATATAGTTTCTTTAATTTAGCAGCCTAGTAATATCAGTAGTATTTGTTGTATGTTCTCTAACATACACAAAAGAGTCATACTGTATATGACACTTCAAGTCTCAAGGATGTGTGTGTGTGAAGTTAAATAAATTAAATTTCATGCCAGTCTACTTCTATTCACTTCATAATATTAAGATAGCAGACATAAATATTCTGTATCATAATTAAATAGTATAACCCCAATTGGTTATTTGGTATGTAGAAACAAGTAGATATGCTTTTATAAGGAATAGAGATTTGAGGTCAGGCAGTAGCACAATGAGTTAAGTGCACATGACGCAAAGCGCAAGGACCCACTTAAGGATCCCAATTCAAGCCCCTGGCTCCCCACCTGAAGGGTAAGTCGCTTCACAAGCAGTGAAGCAAGTTTGCAGGTATCTATCTTTCTCTCTCCCTCTCTGTCTTCCTGTCCTTTCTCGATTTCTTTCCATCCTATCCAACAACAACAACAATAATGGCAACAATAAGGGCAACAACAAGGACAAAAAAAATGGAAAACATGGCCTCCAGGAGTAGTGGATTTGTAGTGCAGGCACCGAGCCCCAGCTATAACCGTGGAAGCAAAGAAACAAAGAAAATATAAAAATAAAAGGAAACAGAGATTTACAGGGCTGAGTGAGAGCTCACACAGTAGAGTGTACATGTTATCATGGGTGAGGAGCAGGGCTCTAGTCTTATCTCAGTCCATGTGTGCAGGTAGATTCTGGTTTTTGTAGGCACCATGGGAAATTTCAGAAGCAGTGATGCAGTGTTGCGGTATCTCTATGTCTCTCTCTCTATTCCCCTCTCTGTCTTTCATTCTATATCAATCTGAACAAGAAAATTCAAAGGGAATGGTGAAATCATGCAAATGTGAATTTCTCACACATTTTAAAGACTAAAAAAGAAAAGCTCAGTTTTATATATTCATTGACTACAGGAACAAAAAAAAGGAAGGAAAAATTCCTGCTCTCATCCTTCCCTCCCTCCCTCCTTTCTTCCTCATCTTCTTAATTTAGCATATTTAATTCAGTCATTTCACCATCCTCAGTGAAGCAGTTGTTTCTTTTTCTTAAAAGGTATTTATTTATTTACTTATTGGATAGAGACAGAGAAATTGAGAGGGGAAGGAGGAGATGGAGAGGCATTGAGACAGAGAGACATGTGTAGCCCTGCTTTACCACTCTTGAATCTTTCCTCCTACAGGTGGGGACCAAGGGCTTGAACCCAAGGCTTTGTGCATTATGGAGTGTGTGCTTAACCAGGTGTGCCAATGCCTGGCTTCTGAAATAATCGTTTCTGATTACCTTGCTTGAGCCTCTTAATCTGGCTTGCTGGAATTTTGCTTTTGATTCTATTTATATTATACCTTAATTTGGGGGAGAATTGCCATATTAAAATTATTAAGTTCATTAATCCAAGTAATGATGTACCTTTAATTTAATTTTTCATTCTCAAATTTCCACCATCCATATTTTATAGTTTTGAATGGCTATGTTTCATAGGTATTTTTAAGCTTATTTCTATTATGTCTTTATGTCAGGAAAAAGTTATCTTGCACTTTTTAAAAAATATTTATTTACTTATTGTAGATAGGCAAGAATCAAGAGGGAATGGAGGAAGAAACACAGAGAGACACCTGCAACACTGTTTCGTGACTCCACCACTCGCAAAGCTTTCCCCCTGCAGGTGGGGTCCTGGGGCTCGAACCTGGGTCATTGCCCATTGTAGCATGTGTGCTCAATCAGATGTGCCACCACCCAGCCCCTGAACTTTCTATTGCCTCTTGATTATTACTAGTGAATAGCAACACAAAGTCACTATTTTTATAAGGAAGTTGTAACTTTATTATTAAAAATGTTTGATGATTCAAAAGACATAAAATGGGTTGCATTTATTTACATATTTATTGCTTCTGTCTCAACTTATTTCTCAATTACACTTTGGTTTCTCTTCAGAAATAATTTTTGGGAGCCAGGGAGGTAGCTCAACAATAGAGCATGTGCCTTATATGCATGAAGCCATGGGTTTGATCCCCACTACTATATTTTTAAAAAATCACATGAAAAACAAAACAAAATAGAACATTGTTAGTGGCTGAATGGTTCTCTCGCCTCTATAACTCTCTCTCTCTCTCTCTCTCTCTCTCTCTCTCTCACACACACACACACACACACACACACACACAGAAAAAAAAGAAGTTATTTCCTTTAACCTGGCAAAACTATTTTGCATTCCTTGTGAGGAAAGTTTGCTGGCAAAGATGGCCATATTTAATATCCTTTCTGCTCTTCCCACCATCTCTGTCATTATTTAGTCTGCTTTTACTGTTTGAATAATCTGCTTTGAACTCATATATGAATATTTGTATGACTGGTAACTTTGAATGAATGTTAGATATTGTGCATGTTCGCATATTCTATTTTTGTATGTATGGAATTTATTGTATATTTTTATTTTTTTTTCCAGTGAAAATATAGTTTGAAGAGCAGCATGGTCTTTTCAAGGATTTTAAAGAAATTTCTGTTGCAAGTCTTTGCTGATTAATAATTTGCATTTTTTTCAAACTCTTTATTTTTTATAATCTCTTCAAACTCTCCGCTATAGAAGCATTGTCTTTACTTTTTAATTCAGTAGTTCTCGTGAAATTAATTATAGTTTCATCCATTTTAAGCATTTCAAACCACCATGATACTATCTGACCTACTCTCCTTAGCTAACTTTGATTGTTATTTGTTATTCCCTTGATATACTGAAGGTGCTTCCCTAATCTAAATGAAATTTTTTTTTCTACATTGAGATTTCCTTTTGTTTTGTTTATTTTTCAGTTCCTTTCCTTACAAACTGTCCTTGGGTGCTTTTTGGCAGGAATACTGCTGTCGTTCACTTCCCTGAACTAAAATAAATTAATGTGCAAAATCTATGCCAATCATCTTAGGCTCTGGGACAATTTGTTTGATTTATTGATGTGATGTAATATCTCATTACTTGAAATTACCTAACACTTTATTGAACTTCACTTATGACATTTATCTGATATTCATGTTGGCAAGTTTCAGAGGAAAGGAAATTCAATTGTAAAACTCATAACATCGAATATATGACAAAATCAATAAACACACTTTGGATTCAATTAGTATTGTCAAAGTAGATAGATGGTAGCATTTTAAAATCTCAGAATTATGTTATGTACCTTAGTCTTCAGCACAGCCCCAAATATGTTTTAATTATTTTAGAATAACTATATTCAGAAACAGTTTCGTAGCTTATACTGACTAAAAGTATGGGAATTTCTGATTGTAATCTAGACATTACCTCTAAGACTTCTTGCTTTTTGCTGTCACCAAGAATTAATATGCCTGTAGTATTTTAATGCTGATTCCAGTGACCCTGGCTTATATCAGAGGTGGAGTGAAGGGTATCAAAGGGTATATGCTTCACTTTTACTTCAGAATTTGAAGAAAACTGTATTTAATTTTTATCTACTCTTGGCATTTAGATTAGGGCAGTACCTTCAGTCTTTTAAGTTTATTAATACTTGCTACATTTAAAGATTTTAGTTTGTGTGTTTGAAAGGGAAGAGGTGGAAAAATACTATAAAATGACCCAGCTTTGGAACATGGGGATTTATACCTGGGACTTCATGCACAGAAGTCCTGGACTCCATCACTGAGTCAAATCCTTAGCCCACTAAACCTTCTGTACCCTGCACCTTGGTTGGCATAATTATTGGACAGTAGAATGCCCTAAAGATCTTTAGCAGGTCAGTAACTTAAACCTAGTTCTGTGAGAAAAGTCAAAGGTCTTAGACAATGAACCATTAGTACATGTTTCTGGAAGAATCTATATCTTCTTTAGAAGTGACTTTTCTAACTTGGCTTGTGTTTGATGGGTAGTTAGTGGCAGGATACATGAATGGGTAGGAATCTTGTTAAGATATGTTCTTCTCCAGACCACAAAATAGTTCACTCTCACTCGGCTAGTGCTCTGCTTTGACTTGTGTGTGGCCCATGTTCAAGTCCCCCACCCCACCCCCAGCACCCACCACATTATAGGAAGCTATAGTGCTGTGAATCTTTTTCTACCTCTCTGCCTCAACCATCCCCCATCCCCTCCCCCACGTGGACAAAGTATTATTCCAGATTATGAGAAAAAAGGAAGTCTTTCTACACTTCACATTATAACATTGAATTTATGGAATCCGGCTACAGGTCTATGAATAACAGAGAAGAAAAGAAATCTTTGTAAAGAATTAAAAAAAAAACGGGGGGTTAAATTTCCTGGGGTTGATAATCTGAAAAGCAAATTAATGACATAGTGATAAATCTGTGAAAAAAAAGAACTGCTGAGATAATACATCTGATATATGTGTGGTTTTTTATTATTTAATTATTTTATATTGGGGGAGTAATAGTTTACAGTCAACAGTAAAATACAGTAGTTTGCACATGTCTTTTAGTAAAGCTGAGTCTTTTATTTTGGCACAGTACACACCAAACCCAGTCCAAGTACAGATTTTTTTAAATTATTATTTTTTCAGCTTCTCTTTTTTTGAAATACATTATTAGTGATTTAACTGATGGACAAGGTTGTAGGATTAGAGGACAATTAATACAGTTCCCATCACCGTGTGTCATATCCCATCCCCTCCACTGGCAGATCCCTCATTCTTTATCCCTTTGGAATATGGACCAAAGATCTCTATCAGAAGATCAGAGCTCTGGTCTGTAATTGCTTCTCTACTGGACATGGGCATTGACAAGTCAACCCACACTCCCAACCTGTTTCTAACTTTCCCTAGTGGGCTAGGGCTCTGGGAAGGTGGGGTTCCAGGACACATGGGTGAGGTCATCTGCACAGGGAAGGCATATTGGCATCATGGTAATATTTTTCAACTTCTGTCAGAAGTGAGATAAACCCATATTAATCCTTCTATTTCTGAATATCTCACTTACCATGATTTCTTTAAGCTGTATCCAAGATGAGCTGAAAAAGGTGAAATCACTAGTTTTAAAAGTTGAGTAGTATTAAATTGTGCATATAGACCCCAAATTTCTCACCCACTTATATGTTGTTGGACACCTGATTTGCTTCCAGGCTTTTGCTATTACATATTATACAAATATGAACATAGGTATACACATATTTAAAAAAAAATTAAATATGGAAATATTGACGAGAATATAGGATAAGAGGGGTATATTTCCACACAGTGCCCACCCACAGAGCTCCATATCCAATCCCCTACCTTGATAGCTTTCTCTATTATTTACCCCTCTGGGAGTATGAACCCAGGATCATTGTGGGGTACGGAAGGTGGAAAGTCTGGCTTCTGTAATGCTTCTCCACTGAACATGGGCATTGGCAGGTTGATCCATACTTCCAGCCTGTCTCTCTCTTTCCATAGTGGGGCAGGGACCTGGGGAAGATGTCCTTAACACTTAGCTGGGAAAGTGTTCCATCACTGTTTTCCTCTAAATATTTGATATTTTCTGGGCTACAATCCAGGTCCTTGATCCAACTGGAGTTGACTTTTGTTTCTGTGTGATAAAGTGGTTCAGTTTCATTCTTCTGCATGTTTCAACCCAGTTTCCCAGCACCATTTATTAAAGAGAGCCTCCTTCCTCCATTTAATAATTTGGGCCCCTTTATCAAAAATTGGATGTCCATAGGTGTGGGGGGTTCAGTTCTGTGCTTTCATTTCTGTTCCACTGCTCTGTATACTTATTTTTATTGCAGTACCAGACTGTTTTGATTATGGTGGCCTTATAGTATAGTTTGAGATCTGGGAGTATGATACCTCCATTTCTGTTTCTTTTCCTTAAGAGTGCTTTGGGGATTCTTGGTGATTTCTGCTTCCAGATAAATAATTGTAATTTTTGTTCTATTCTCTTAAAGAAAGTAGGTGGGTCTTTGATAGGTATTGCACTGAATTTGTATATGGCTATGTGTAGAATATTACTTTTAATAATTCTTCAGTCCATGAGCGTCTGATGTCTTTCCATTTATCTGCATCATTTTCCTAATTCTTTGAATAGTAACACATTTTTCGGTATACAAGTCTTTCACTTCTTTGGTCAGGTTTATTCCTAGATATTTTATTGATTTTGTTACAACAGTGAATGGGAGTTATTTCTGGATATCCTCCTTTTCAGACTTAGTGTTTCCATAAAGAAATGCCACTGATTTTTGTACATTGATTTTGTAGCCTAACACCATGCTATTTTGCCTAATGATTTCCAGTAGCTTTTTGCTGGATTCTTTAGGTTTCTTTAAGTATACTTTCATATCATCTGCAAATAGTGAGAGTTTCAGTTCTTCACTTTCAATCTGCATTCCTTTGATTTCTTTCTCTTGCCTGATTGTTAGGACTAGAACATCTAATACTGCATTGAAGACTAATGGTAATTATGGACAGCCCTGTCTAGTCCCTGATCTGAGGGGAAATGTTTTCAGCTTCTCTCTGTTGAGTATTATGTTTACTGTAAGTTTGCTGTATATAGACTCCACCATTTTGAGGAATTTCCTATCTATTCCCATTTTCTGCAGTGTTTTGAGCATGAATGGGTGTTGGATTTTGTCAAAGGCTTTTTCTGCATCTTTGAGATAATCATCTAGTTTTTGGTTTTGCTTTTATTGGTGTGGTGAATGACATTGATTAAGATATATATGGAACCAGCCTTGCATTCCTGGAATAAATCCCACTTGGCTTGAACCCAGGTCTTTGGACACTGTAGCATGTGTGCTCAACCAGGTGTACTACCACCCAGGCCCCAATCCTAACTTTATTTTCATAATTTTGGTGTGCCATTTCATGATGTGTGTATACATATGCATTATGTTCATTTTTCCTTTTGTTGACTTTTTCAAATAGAAAGAGACACAAGGGAAGAGGGAAAGATACCACACATGATTATTACTCAAGTTATAATATGCAGTGGGGAGTTGGACTTGAACCTGGGTCCTGTTGATATTTTCATACACATAATTTCTTTTTTATTTTTTTCACAGAGTAACTCAATTATATCTGAAAAATTATGCATATGTATAATTATGCATATATACACATAATTTTATGTATCAGGAATCATGTTTTAAGTTCCATGGAATCCATTTGAAAACACAAGACTTGCATGTGTGATGTCTCAGCTTTGATTCCCATCACAGCATATGCTGCAGCTGAGCAGTACTGTGTCTGCAGTCTCATTATCTCTCTCTCTCTCTTTTTTCCATCCTCCTTCTCTCTCTTTATCTGAAACATAAACAAAAAAATGTGTCATTTATAACTGAGGAGATAGATAGTGTTTTATGCAGTAGACTCTCATGCCTGGAGCACCAAAAGTCTCAGGTTCAATTCTCAGCATCTCCAGAAGCCAGAACAGTGCTAGTAATTAAAAAAAAAAAATCCATGAGGGCACACAGATATTCTCTTCTGGCTCAGGAAGACTCTATACTAATGCATTTGTGGCATTTCATTATTAATGACATACTTTTATCATGTGGCCTTTTTCACAGTCTGGGAGAACCACTAGTAAGCATTCATGTTCCCAGTTCATAGAGGAGGAAAACAGTTTCCAGAAATTAAGCTTCTCAGCTTGATAACTAGTAAGGGACAGACTTAGAGAGCTAGAAGTAGAAGACTGTTTTATTTTAAATCCTTCTACAAATGACAATGGCTCTTAAATCCCATTAACATGTGACTAAAGACATTTTTTTTTATTGCAGCCCAAAATAGCATTAGCATCTTTCTTATTATAGCAGATAACAATGCCCACCATACAAAAAATATATAGGGCAAGATTAAGAGGATTGCTGTAAAGGCAAGTTATTTGACACTCTTCATAAAATAGTATTGTTGTTTCTCAGTCTTATCCCAGAGGGATAGTTAAACCTAAGAAGTACTAATTTATATTTCAGACCAATAGAATAGTACAACAGAAGATCAATTCGAATCGGCATTTATTTCTTGATTTTCTATTTTTAAAGTGACACCAGTAGAATAGAAAGCATCTCATAAAAGAAAGCAGTAATCTATTCCTGTGCTCTTTCTGGTTCCTACAATGATTCTATCTGATTCTTGCATGCTTAACAAAAACACAGGTGTCAGAAGACATCTCTGTCTCTGGTAGCATGCACTGCTATTCTTTAAACAAAACAAAACATGTATCTGAACCTGAGATATATCTTCCCTTGTCATAAGTGTGGCACAGGCATCACATTGGAGTGTTAGGACCTCTGGTAAGTTCCAATGCTGTAGTCTCTTTCCTCAATGTTTCCTTCTATCTATCTTTATTTTTTGTGTCTCTCTACCTGAATGAAAAGGTTGTCCAAAGTAGTGAAATTATGCACAAGTTATGTACAGGCTCTACAAAAATAAATAAAACATATGCCTGCTCATTTAAACTAACCTATTAGGTAATTCATAGTCTGTTTACTCATCTGCTCTTGCAGTGGATCTACACATATATGAGGCACATAAACAACATGTTGTAGGAGAAAAAGGTGCTGTAGAACTTTATAGAGTACTTTCCTCGGGTCAGGCAGTGGCGCACCTGGTTAAGTGCACATATACAGTACACAAGGACCTGGGTTCAGCCCTTGGTCCTCACCTGTAAGAGGAGAGTTTCATGAGTGGTGAAGTAGGGCTGCAGGTGTCTCTCTGTCTCAAAATATTTTCCTACCCTCTCCATAGTATTTAACATGCTTGATCACTTCTGTCTCTTGAAGTTTTCTCTAATTTTACATTCTGTAACCAAGAAATGTTTTATTCATTTTATTTCCAACTGTTTTATTTTCTCTCTTGTGTCCTCTGTTGGAGCAGTGCACTGAAATTCTTTATCTACCTTTTCTGATCACTCTCATATGATAGTAAATCTATTTTAATGAATTTATCAATTCTAACATGAATGACTCCCTGAAATATATATCTTCACCTAACTCAACAAAAGAACACACTAAATGATGCCAACCTACCTACAGGGACTTATTTAAGATATGATTTTAAAAATAATAATATGTGGGGCAGACAGCATAACGTTCCTGGTTCAATCCCCCACACCACCATAATCCAGAGCTCAGTAGTGCTCTAGCAAAAGAATGCAGTAGTAGTAGTAGTAGTAGTAGTAGTAGTAGTAGTAGTAGTAGTAGTAGTAGTAATAGTGGTAGTAGTAGTAGCAGCAGCAGCGGCAACAGCAGCAGCAGCAGTAGCAGCAGAAGCAACAGCAGCAGTATTAGTAGTAGTAGTAGTAGTAGTAGTAGTAGTAGCAGCAGCAGCAGCAGTAGCAGCAGCAGCAACAGCAGCAGCAGCAGCAGCAGCAGCAGCAGCAGCAGCAGCAGCAGTAGTAGTAGTAGTAGCAGCAGCAGCAGCAGTAGTAATAGCAGCAACAGCAGCAGCAGTAGTAGTAGTATAGTAGCAGCAGCAGCAACAGCAGCAGCAGCAGCAGCAGTACTAGTAGTGTAGTAGCAGCAGCAGCAACAACTGCAGCAGCAGCAGCAGTAGTAGTAGTGTAGTAGTAGTAGCAGCAGCAGCAGCAGCAGCAGCAGCAGCAGCAGCAGCAGCAGCAGCAGCAGTAGTAATATCACTTGATAGTATTCTTCTCTGCTTTGCATGTGACCCAGGTTTGAGTCTGGCCCTACCACATTTAAGGAAGCTTTAGCTCTGTGGTCCCTTTCATTCTCTCTTGCTCTCCACCTTTATATCTACCTAAAAATAAATAAAATACAATAACATGAAAGTTCATCCACTAAGTATGGTTGTTTCTTTTTAAAATTCTATGGTAGTACCCCTAATCTCTCAGTCTTTTTTTTGTCTCCAGTGTTATCGCTGGGGCTAGGTGCCTGCACTATGAATTCCCTACTCCTGGAGTCCATTTTTCCTATTTTGTTGCCTTTGTTGTAGTTGTTATAGCTGTTATTGTTGGATAGGACAGAAAGAAATAGAGAGAGGAGGGGAACACAGAGAGGAGGAGAGAAAGATGCCTGCAGACCTGCTTCACTGCCTGTGAAGCAACACCCTGTAGGTGGGGAGCCGGGGCTGGAACTGGGTTCCTTAAGCCAGTCTTTGCCCTTTGTGCCATTTGCACTTAACCCTTTGCGCCACCGCCTGGCTCCCGTCTCTCAGTCTTTCAATCCAATTTACATCCTAAATATATGCCTGCCCCCCCGCGCCAATGCCAATGCACACACACCTTAAAATCTATTTAACCAGCTTCTAAGACCAGTCAATCTCATTTCCAGTTACTTTGTGTCACTCTCCTTTTATTTGTATTGCCACCATTAGGAGTTCCATTCTCAAAACAGTCAGATCTACTTTCTAAAACTATGGCTTTCATCCATCTATGACAATCATCAAGAACTGTCACTCTTACCCAGTAAGTCACCAGTCTGATAGGCAGGTGTGACTGCAATGTCCTTTTCTAACATTTGCTTCAATTTATATCCCAGCTCAAGCTTTCTATTCTGCTCCAGGTAGACATGTTGGCCAATCCTGGCTTTATGATTTCATCCTTGCTATGTTCCCAAAGGATGGTTCTCCATCTCTTTCCTACCACATAATAGAAACCCAAAGAATCTTTTACAGCTCACTGAATTTCCCATATTCTGGATGAGTCATCACTCTCAATTCAGGATACAAATTGTCCTTACCTCTGCTCTTCCACTGCAGATCATTTTGCCTTTTTGTACATAATTTCTTAAAATTTGTATTGTTCTTTATATGCATGTACTATCTATCTTTACAACAAATTTATAAAGAGCTTTTTATCAGGGATTACAGCAGATCTGTTATTGTTGTTGCTTCAATAGCCAACTCCAAACCTCACAATAAATAGCTGCTTGACTGCATATAAACAAAAATGAATTCTTAATAAGAATTATTTATATTGAGGAGCACACATTTTGAAAGATCATTAACAAGATCACACATGGAGATTATTCTTCCTCCTTGGTTTCTGTTTCCACACTTAATTAGCTAAAAACAAATAAAACTCCATTCATCTGCTTCCACTCTTCTGGCTGCTGATCAGAGCCCCAAACACAGACAAACACAAACAGGAGAGGTTCTGGTATCTTGAATTTCACCCAGAGTCATCTCTTCTGTACCACAGTTGTCTCTTCTGCACCTAATATTTAAGTGATATTAGGGATATTAGGACAGTTTTCCTTTTGTGACTGTGTCCAAAAAAAGTACTCCTGTTTACTGAGAGAAAGAGGAAAAGGCTAAAACACTTTTCTGTAAGAGTTGAGCCATGGTGGTGATTGGGTTTGGGGAGGAAGAACAATATATATAAACACGAGACCCAGCAGCCTCTATCCCACCTCATCTCCTTCTCTGTTTTCCTAGGGCTCATGCACCTGCAATTTTACCACCTCTAAATATATATATATATCACTCAGATAAAGAGATAGAGAGATCACACTGCGGAGCTTTCCCAGTACTGATGGTTCTAGGGCCCAAACCTGAATCACATCTAAGGTTTATACCTTCCCCTCCAGTTTTTTTTTTAATTTTTTATACTAGAGCATAACACCTGCATAAGTCTTGTTCTGGTGGACTTTTTATTTTCCTTGAAAATTTCAAGGTGGTGGTGGTGGGGGGGGAGACATATTCTACAGTGATCAATACTCTACTACTCATGTAGTTTCCCCTGGTGCCAAGTGTGGCTATTCCCATGTGGTGCTTCTAAGACAGATCTTCATGCATGATAAAGTGTGTGTTCTACCAGGTGAGCTATATCCTGTTCCTTCAAAAGCTTTTTTAAAATGGAAAAATACTTCATTTACTTTTATAAGAGATAAACAAGGAGAGAGAGAGAGAGAGAGAGAGAGACCAGAGCTCTACTTAGTTGTGGCATAAGTTGGTGCCAGGCACTGAACCTGGGACTTCGGGGGTATCAAAGATGCAAAATATGCTATACTCCAAGACCTCCAATACCTTTTAATCAGATGGACTTAAAGGTGGTTATTATGTGCTGAAAGTGGTCTCTATGCATTAGTCTATAACCAGAACAGACCAGGAGATGCACTTTTTTTTTCTTTTCATGTCTGAATCTTCATTGTCTCACAGTAATGGGAACAGAACTTGGCTGCAGAATGTTTTCATTCACTCTTTTTCATGGTGCTTTGGAAGCTGCTTTCTTACCCTTTCGTTATCCACATTGTGAGTGAGTGGATCACTGCCACCTAGCTTAGCCTACACTAGGAAGTGAGAAAGAGCCCCACACCCCATACCACCACCTCACTTCTTTCCCTGTGCACAGCCTCCAGCATAGTCACTTACCAAACAGAAAGCAGCAGCAGACTAGAGGAAGTCTGGGCATAAGACTGAACTCACACATATGGCCTGGGTCGGTATCATTCATGCTTTCTGGGCTGCAAAGGAGAAAAGCAGCTCCCTAGGACTGTCTTTGTTCATCCTGGGTTCTGGTTCTCTATGAAGGGAACACTTTGTGATGTCAACAGTTCTGATAGGCATGGTGTGTGTGTGTGTGTGTGTGTGTGTATGCACTGCAATTTTTTTTTTGGCGGTGACAGCATAGGGATGCTGCAAAATATTCTCTAACATACAGGGCATTTTCCAGTGCAGGATGTAGATTATAACTTGGCTGAAAAATCTTGGCCTCAATTCTCTTTCAGAGTGAAAACAGGGACCTTGGCTTTTGCATTAAATTTTTTTTTTATCTTCAACTTCTTCTTTTCAGATATAGAGGGGATTCACTGCCTCTCAAAATGCAAATATGTCCTTTGAATAATTATTTTATTACTCTGTGTGCGATTCTGCACAAGATAGAATTGTGAGGTAGACAAGGCACTCCATTCAAAGGGTGACTAGACTGAGGGAAGGTGTGTGATCCTCCTACATGGGTAGTCCATCTGCAGGTCTGGTGGGGGACTGGCTGTGACTTCCAGAAGACAGGGATAACGCCCTCCCTGTCTAGTCAAGTCTGATAGCCTGTCAGCTCCATTGTGAAGGCGGCTGTCTACACAATTACAGATGTAGCCTGTCTCAGTGTTCCACAGAAAAAGAAAGATCCAAGTCGGTAACTGCTTCCAGACTCCCTGCTGTCAGAGAAAATGAACCAGTTACAACTTCTCCCTAGTATTGGGAGCACATTTTCAGTGGTATCCATCATAGTTTCCTGTGGGTGCTACGTGTTACTTCTGTCTCTGAGCTCTCTGCTTGCCAGTGCACATTCCCCAGTAAACTTGTTTCTGCCTCCATCACATCACCCACACTCTTTCTTCTGCACCATTTTAACAACCACTTAATCCCTGTAAAGTCTGAATTCCAAAATTGTAGCACTTTTCTACTCACTTTCCTTCTCCTTTTCTTTCTGCTCCTGGTTTTCTTTTGGAAACAGTTCATATCCTGCAGGTCACCTCAAACTTACAATACACAAATGATTCTCCACCATCTATGGAGAAAGAGCCAAAACCTCAGATTGGGTATCAAGGCCCTTCATAGTATGGGGCTTTTCTCTCATGCATTGTCTCTAGTATTCTAATGAAACTTCACAACTTGTCTGGATAAGGCATATCCTTTCCTGTCTTTGCTTTCTCCTGTCTTGTTTCTTTGTTATGGAATGCAAGCTTATTTTAATAAAATACTAACAATTATCCATTTTGAAAGATAAGCTTCAAACTCTAAGTCATATAGGAAGTCTTCCTTGCCTTCCCAAGATCAGAGAGAACAGGTCAACTTCCCAGGAAGCAAACTGCAGACATAAATGGAGACACAGGGAATGTAAGGGGAAAGTGACCTTAGAATCATATCTGGGGCGTGGGGGGAGTGGAAGAGAAGAAAGCAGATTGTTCAGACAGAAGTGCAATTGTCACAGTAAAGATCTAGGACTTTTTCAGGGTGAATTGAATTAGGGGTGTTGGCATTTTTTTTTTGTTGGGTAGTATGCCACCTCCCCCTGGCTTCTGCTTAACCATATGCCTATATAGGGATTTACTGATCCAAAGCTTTGGTCTATTTACATAAATCACTCCAGGGCATTGGTGGTTCTATGATAGGATTCTCGCCTGCTCCACCCCCTCCTTGTCACACCCTGATCCCTTCTTTGTCACACCCTGATTTTCACCAATCACTTTTCTCTCCACCCTCTCTATATCACATCCTGTTTCCACCCTACTTGGAGAGTATAAAAACAGCTGCTCTTCTGATTAAAGACACTTGGAAATTGCTTTCCGGCTCCGAGAGTTCCAGAGTGTATCTCCTGCGGAAGTTGGTGCAGCACGAGTTCCTGATCCCTCTCCCACACAGCAGCCTAGATCAGGTCCAGTTGAGTTCTCTCCAACCCAGAGAGCACTAGCTCGGGAAGAAGTACCTTCAGGCTATCCCGGCATTTTTTCTTCCTGTTCACAAGAGAAGTTTGATGTAAGGTAGGACTGTTCCTACAGAAGGCCTCTTCTGGGAGCTATGATAGTAGAACTATTTTTCACTGAGTGAGTATTTCAGTCCTTGAGGGGCTCTGGGTGCAGGGCTCACTGGAATACTTGCATTCTGTGTGGAATGGCATCCCCATTCCATACATTCTGCTCGTACCTTTACCACATCCCTGATTTGAACCAGCATCTCTTTGCTTACAACTTTTTACTCATTAAACTAGGCTACTGCTTGAGTTGAGCTATTGGGTCAGATGGCAAAAAAAAAAAAAAAAAAAAACTCTCACAACAAAAGTAGTTTTTCTGTTTATGTCATTAAAATTGTTGCTACTATTATATAATCAGTGGATTGTACTGATATATATAATCTTTATCAATAAATTATTTTTATGAGAGAGAAAGATAATACAAGAGACCAAAACTTTACTTAGTTCTGGCACACATTGGTATTAGGGAGTATATCAGAGACCTCCAAACCTCAGGTCTGAAATCTGATGCACTACCTTTCTGCTCTCTTCCTGGCTCCACTTTCTTAAAGATATTTATCAAAAGAGAGAGAGAGAGAGACCGAGACCAGAATACGTATTCTGGGAATCAAACTCAGGTTCTTACACATTCATGTTCTATGCTCTACACTGAGAAACTCTCCAAGCACTCAAATTGATTTTTTCTTTTTTAAAAATTTTTATTTATAAAAGGAAACACTGCCAGAAGTCATAGAATAAGAGGACTATAACTCCACACAATTCCCACCACCAGAACTTCATACCTCATTCCTCCCTTGATAGCTTTCCCATTCTGTATCCCTCTGGGAGTATGGACCCAAGGTCATTGTGGGGTGCAGAAGGTGGAAGGTCTGACTCTGTAATTGCTTCCTCTGAGCAGGAGTGGGAGTTGGTCCATACTCCCAGCCTATCTCTCTCTTTCCCTAGTGAGGCAGGGCTTCAGGACACGTGGTGGGGTCCTCTGCATGGGGAAGTCTGTTTGGCATCAAAGTCACATCTGGAACCTGGTGGCCAAGTAATGAGGCTTTTTTTCATTTTAAATGAGATTGACTTTTGTTTATCAATAATTAAAATACTGTCATTATAGTTCTGCAGGACTTTCAGTAGGCACTGTGTATTTTTCTAATGTATAACATAATTAGCTTTTTTCTTTTTATAATAAAAATAAGCAATATTTATTTGATTTGATGTAACAGAGAGAATTTAAGAGTGAATTAGAGAGACAGAGACACCAGTAGACCCACTCCACCACTCATGAAACATCCCTCTTGCAGGTGGGGATGGTGTGTGTGCCTGGGGGGGGCTTTAACCTGGGTCCTTGTGTGTGGTAACACATACACTGAACCAGGTGCACTGCCACCCAACCCTCTAAGATACTTAGCTTTTCGTTTTTAAAAATAAAAACAGCATTGAATTAGAATGCTAGATAGGTTTTAGGTGCTTCCCTTTTGTCCTGACCAAGACCTTTTCTCTAAGCCTTCTGGCCTTTCCCCTTTTCTTGTGGTCACCACCAACTGACTATAAGATACTTATAAGGGCTTAACTTTTCTATAACAGTAACATACCTCTGTGCACTTATGAGATACCTTGAAATACAAAGCTCTGGAGAAGATGGGTGGAAAATTATATTACATGAAAACTGTTTATACCTATGCTCTGTTGCAAAGAGAGCTACCAGGCTTCATATCCCGTTACTGCTTTGCAACCTACTTAAATTCTGTCTTTCTGGTAGAGAAAAAAATATTAAGGCAAGATCAAAGATCTATATTGAAACAAGAAAGCTGTGGCCTCTGAGCCATACTACTCTGTTCATTATAAGCTAAACTACAATTAGCTCATCATTTTGAATGAGAGTTAGCCTGACAATATATTCAGTAAAGCACATGATCACTCATTTACTGTTTACACTATTCATCACGGGCTAATTGATGTCAACATTAAAATTTTATTTTGAACTTTCCTTGGCTTCCATTTGTTTGATTTTCAGCCTGAAAGTTAAATTCTAGTTATTTTATTCCTAATCATTGATCATTTCATTTGTTGGAATTCTAGAAAATACTGAGAAAACTCGACACACCCCATACACACACACACACACACACACACACACACACACACACACACAAAATTAAAGGCAAATTGCATTTTCATTCGCCCCAGACACCACTCAATGTAAATTTTTCAGTTTTAGGCAAATGATCTTTTAACTGCTGGTCCCCCAACTATTCATAGCTTGAAGCTCAAGCTTCAAACCAAGTAGCATTTGCAGACACAGAAGCTGCAAAAGGTTAGATGATTGTGCTAATACCATGGTTTAGGATTCCTGGACTCAGAAACCACTGAAGTTAACACAGTTGGGTATTTTGCTTGTCTTGGTTTTTTGCTACCTCACTTTCAGTGGGGCTTTATACCTGTATGATTCTACCTTTCCCAGCAGACTCTTCTTCTTGTTTACTTTTCAGATAAAAGGTGAGAGACAAAGAGGGAGAGAAAGAAGGCAATCTGATGTGGTGGAGAAGCACTGGTTTCTAAGTATTGTGAAGTGTGAATGTACTGGAGGAGTTATCTCCTTAGATGCCCCCACCCCCAATCTGCATTTTTGAAAATTAATTTATTTATTTTAAAAAGGAGACATTAACAAAACCATAGGATAGGAGGGGTACAACTCCACACAATTCCCACCACTGGATCTCCGTATCCCATCCCCTCTCCTGATAGCTTTCCCATTCTTTATCCCTCTGGTAGTATGTACCCAAGGTCATTGTGGATTGCAGAAGGCAGAAGGTCTGGCTTCTGTAATTGCTTCCCCACTGAAGCAATTGACTGGCCGATCAAATCTGCCTTTTAAAGACCTCAGAGAACAGAGAGGAAGATGGCGGACTGAGAAGTCGCTGACAGCGAGCGCTCTGACCGCATCATCGGCAACGGTAGGCTTTTCTGCCTTTAGCAGGCCAGTTAATAAGGGATGACACCAAAAAGTGAGTACAGTTTAATTTGGGTTAAGAATTAGAGTAAAGGTGACATGGACTAGCGGGGCTCCAGAATTCCCAGGGCGCCGGGCAAGGCGAGTGCGCCGGGCATTGTCCTCCGCCCGCCCAGGAAGGCGGCTCCTCCGCCGGTTGCAGAGTGCGGCGGGCAGAGGAACCGGAGAGAGCACTTTAGCTCGGGGGCTTTCTCTTGGGAGTCTGCAGGGTCCACCGCGGCCCTGAGAGCAGATCCAAAGACTTCTTGAGTATATCTCTCATTGGATCAAAGGATTTGGAGCTAGTTTTCATTTTTGAGAAATCCTTTAAAAAAGTCTAGAGGGAGGGGTTTCCCGGAAGATGGCGGACTGAGAAGCGGCTAGCCTTTGAGCTCTGGACACATCTCGTGTAAACAATAGAATTTTCTGCCTTTAGCAGGCCAGCCAATAAGGGGCCATAGCAGTCATACCAAGGATGTGTCTGTAACTTAATTTGGGTTAAGAATTAGAATAGGGGAAAAAAATTCTTTTTTCTTCCTTTTAATTTTCAAGCATACATCCTTCCCGCCGCCCCCCCCCCCCCATAAGCAGTGCCTGGGACCAGCTACTAGCAGGATACCCCATACCACCAAACAGGGTTTTTTTTTTTTTTTTTAACTCACTGATACACATTTGGGAAGTTCCTCGCACTGCTCTTTAATTACAACCCTTCTTCTTATCTTCTCCCTTTTCTCTCTCTTATCTCTCTCTATCTCTTTTTTTAATTTTATTATTATTATTATTATTATTATTATTATTTTATCTTGTCATACACTTCTTTCTTCTTTGCCTTTCTGAATTTGTGAATTACTTTGGGGAAGAAATCTGACCCAGAGTGGACTCTCTATGTGTGTATCTCTGCTCTAGTTCCCTTTACACTCTTGTTACCCCTAGAATATACACTGGATAGTAGATTTTCATAACTGTCTATTCTTGCTATCCTCTCTTTCTTTTCTCTTTCTTCACTGGGATTTGGTTACTATTTTTTCACGGACTGGAGAAATTGTTTGGCTAACTGGTAACGATTAAACTCCTTCAATACTTACTTCAGTTGCTACTGTAATTCCGGAGGTTGGTGAGTGCAGTTGTCATAAAGGTATTTAGTACAGTGTTACTTGTGCTCAAATCACAACAACTGAGGAACAACAGAGCATTAAAAAAAAAAGAGAGAGAGAAACACATAAAAAAAATAGGTAGATTAAAAACAAATAAAACTGCTACCCCAATGAATGAAGACAAGAGCCCAGAAGAAACCACAAATCAGTCAGAAGTAACCATAGATAAGAAAAGTATGCAAGCAATAATAAACTTATTAATCACAGAAATGAAAACAACATTGGAGGAAAGGAATGGCAGTATTAGGGAAACAACAGTTGAGACCCCCAAGGAAAATACTGATTATCTTGAGACAATTAGAGAACTGAAAGCTGAAATAGCTGTAATGAAGAAAGAAGCTGAGGCAAGGGAAAGCAGACTAACAGAAGCAGAAAACAGAATTAGTCAGACAGAGGATGAGTTAGAGAAAACTAAGAAAGAGGTGAAAGAGCTTAAAAAGAGATTGAGAGACACTGAAAACAACAACAGAGACATATGGGATGATCTCAAAAGAAGTAACATTCGTATAATTGGCCTGCCAGAGGAAGAAAGAGAGGAAGGGGAAGCAAACATTCTAGAGGAAATAATACAAGAAAACTTCCCAGACCTGAATAACAGAAAGGATATCAAGGTGCAAGAGGCCCAGAGAGTACCAAACAGAATCAACCCAGACCTGAAAACACCAAGACACATCATAGTCACAATGAGAAGAAGTAAGGATAAAGAAAGGATCCTAAAGGCTGCAAGAGAGAAACAAAAAGTCACATACAGGGGAAAACCCATAAGACTTTCTGCAGATTTCTCAACTCAAACTCTAAAAGCCAGAAGGGAGTGGCAAGATATCTATCGAGCCCTGAGTGAAAAAGGGTTTCAACCAAGGATAATATATCCTGCTAGACTTTCATTCAAGCTAGATGGAAGGATCAAAACCTTCTTAGACAAACAACAGTTAAAGGAGGCAACTATCACCAAGCCGGCCCTGAAAGAGGTACTAAAAGACCTCTTATAAACAAGAACATCACTATAATACTTGTAATATATCAGAGTAAACAAATAGTTTTTTAGAACAATGGCACTACAATACATTAAATCCATAATATCAATAAATGTCAATGGCTTAAACTCACCCATCAAAAGGCACAGGGTGGGGGGATGGATCAGAAAACATAACCCAACCATATGCTGCTTGCAAGAATCCCATCTGTCACAACAAGATAAACACAGACTTAAAGTGAAAGGATGGAAAACTATCATACAGGCTAACGGTCCACAAAAAAGGGCAGGAACAGCCATTCTCATCTCAGACACGATAGATTTTAAATTAAATAAAAGACAGGCAAGGACATTACATAATGATTAGAGGATCAATCAGCCAAGAAGACTTAACAATTATTAACATCTATGCACCCAATGAGGGACCATCTAAATACATTAAACACCTATTGAAAGAATTTCAAAAATACATCAATAGTAATACAATAATAGTGGGAGACTTCAATACCCCACTCTCACACTTAGACAGATCAACAAAGCAGAGAACCAATAAAGATACAAGAGAATTGAATGAAGAGATCGACAGACTAGACGTCATGGACATTTTCAGACTCCTCCACCCCAAAAAACTGGAATACACCTTCTTTTCAAATCCACACAACACATACTCAAGGATAGACCACATGTTAGGCCACAAAGACAGCATCAATAAATTCAAGAGCATTGAAATCATCCCAAGTATCTTCTCAGACCACAGTGGAGTAAAACTAACTTTTAACAACAAACAGAAAATTATTAAAAGACATAGAATTTGGAAACTAAACAACATGCTCCTTAAGAACCACTGGGTCAGAGACTCACTCAAACAGGAAATTCAAATGTTCCTGGAAACTAATGAAAATGAAGACACAACCTATCAAAATATTTGGGACACAGCGAAAGCAGTACTGAGAGGGAAACTTATAGCTATACAATCACATATTAAACACCAAGAAGAAGCCCAAATGAACGACCTTACTACACACTTCAAGGAATTAGAGGAAGAGGAAAAAAGGAACCCTAAAGCAACCAGAAGGACAGAAATCGCTAAAGTTAGAGCAGAAATAAACAACATCGAAAATAAAAGAACCATACAAAAGATCAAAGACCTCAGAAAGGGATGCGTATTTTAGTGCCTTCTTACATGTTTACCTTAAAAGTCAAGATCCATTGTTATCTATGTGATCTCATCAGCATATGCTAAGTATTTTAAGATTAGAGACTAGCTAGCCATTTATTGAGAGCTATTGGGACTGAATTCATCAGGTATTTGCTGCTAACCCCTTATCCCCCAGAAGACTTAGAGTAGGTGGGCCCAGGTTGAAGCTGGGATGAATCAGAAAAGGGGCTGATGCAAATTTCTCATCTTTTAGTCATAAACTGCCACTCTACCACTTTCTCACTCAGAAGAAAAACGATTTCCACATGCTAATTAAGAACACTTAGTTCTTCATGCTATTTTTTTTTTGCTTGATAATTTTTATTTATTCATTCCTTTATAGGATATAGATTACAAAAAACACAGGGAAAGGCAAGATAGAGTGCTTCACCACTTTTTTTTTTCCCACCCCCTCCCCCGATAGCTTTCCCATTCTCTATCCCTCTGGGAGCATGGACCCAGGGTCATTGTGGGTTGCAGAAGGTAGAAGGTCTGGCTTCTGTAATTGCTTCCCCGCTGAACATGGGCGTTGACTGGTCGGTCCATACTCCCAGTCTGCCTCTCTCTTTCCCTAGTAGGGTGGGTCTCTGGGGAAGCTGAGCTATTTTTGATAAAGACATTGAAACTCCAAGCTGAGACTTATCTAGGATAGAGGAAATTCATTTAGACTCAGAGTCAATAGTTTTTGCAAGTCTCCATTTCCCATTGGACAAGTGAACATTGTGCATAAAACAAAACAAAGGCATTAGTAACTCACTCACATATAAACATCTACCTTAGAAAGACAGTGTCTCTCAAACTATATTTTCATTTGTCTTAAAATACTTCATGTCTCCCACCTTTTGAATGCTAACTGTATATGCCATTATTCAGACTAACTGAATATTTAGAAGACTATCTTTTATGTACTCTGATCTGATTTGATTCTCACTTAAGATAAACTAATTTGTCCAGATAAGTAACAGGTTTGGACTGAATTTCACCATTTTCTTTCTTTCTTTCTTTCTTTCTTTCTTTCTTTCTTTCTTTCTTTCTTTCTTTCTTTCTTCTTTCTCTCTCTCTCTTCTTTCTTCCTTCCTTCCTTTTTTCTTTTTTCTTTCTTTATTCCTCCTTCCTTCCTCCTTCCTTCTTTCCTTCCTTCCTTCCTTTCTTTCTTTCCTTTATTCTTTTTTTTTTTTTTTTTTTGCCTCCAGGGTTCTTGCTGTGGCTTGGTGCCTTTACTACGAATCCACTGCTTCAGTGGCCATTTTTTTTTCAGAGAGGAGGAAAGATAGACACCTGAAGACTTGCTTCACTGCTTGTGAAGAGACTCCCCTGCAGATGGGGAGCCATGGCTGGAAACGGAATCCTTCCACCTATCCTTGAGCTTTGGGCCACCTGTGCTTAGCCTGTTGCTACCACCCAACTCCCACATTTTTTTTTTTACTTTACTTTTGTGGATAAGACAGAAAGAAATTGAGAGAGGTGGAAAGACAAAGGGGGAAGAGAAAGACACCTGCAGACCAGTTTCAACCCTTGTTATGTAAACCCCCTGCAGGTGGGGAGCTGGGGGCTTGAATCCAGAACTTTGTGTGGGTCCTTATGCTTAGTTCTATGTGTGCCACCACCTGGCCCCCCTACAGTTTTCTTTCTAGGTCCCAGTTTATTTTTCACAGTAATGTCATCAAAAGACAGTACAAATTGGGTGAGCATATAATTAATTGGTAGTATATGGGCCTTTAAAAAAGGATTTTATTTATAAAAATAAAACACTGACAAAACCATAGGATAAGCATGTAACAACTCCACACAGTTCTCACAACCGGAACTCTGTATCGCATCCCCTCCCCTGAAAGCTTTCCTATTCTTTAACCCTCTGGGAGTATGGACTCAAGGTCATTGTAGATGCACAAGGTGTGTGGTCTGACTTCTGTAATTGCTTCCCTGCTGAAAATGGGTATTGACAGGTCATACTCCCAACCTCCATCTCTCTTTCCCTAGTGGGGCAGGGTTCTGGGATTCGAGCTTCAGGACACATTGGTGGGGTTGTCTGTCCAAGGAAGTCCAGTTGACATCATTGTAGCTAGCATCTCGAACCCTGGAACCTGCTGGCTGAAAAGAGAGTTAACATATAAAGCCAAACAAATGCTTGACAACTCATGACCTAAAGGTTGGAATAGTGCAGATGAAGAGTTGGGGAGGTCCCTGTTTTGCAGATAGGTAGTAGGCATATTTTAATTTTATTCCAAAGGGCCTGTGGCTATACTAGTTTTTTTTTCTCTCTTTACCTTGAACCTGAAATCTAATATGTAGGTGGATCCAAGTTATTGTCTGGGAGGTGGTGTCATAGCTTGGAACTTCCCTACTCATGACCAGAGAATGTGAGATCAGATCTACAAGGTTGCAGAGGTCACATAGGCTCCTAAGCTAAATTTGGGCCCCAAATCACATCAAATCTATGGAGTTCACAGTCATCAATATTTATACACCTTTCCCATATTTGGTAGATACTCTCTTCTCTGATCCAGCTTTCTGGTCCTTTTTCCAGGCATATGGGCCTTTTAATAAGGAATCAAACATGATTCATGAATACACAGAGACTATAGGCTTAACTTAGGATAGCTTGCATACACAGGGCATAGTAAAGGAGAGGGTTGGTGATTACCAGAAACAATTCTTTGAAGGTAAATTTTAATCATTACAGCAAATCCACAGACTCCTAACACTTGATGTAGTTATGGTCTATTGTTGAAGACTTTGATCCCAGAATTCCTGATACTTATTATTGGGAAAACCCGCTTATTATTACCTTTGTATATGTGTAAACTCAAGATCTTATGGCATAAAAATAATTTACCTGATATTATCACATTTGGATAATGACAGCTTTAAGTACCCTTACTTGCCAGGCTAGCTTCGCTGGAGAGAGAGATCAGCAACTCGTGGCGGCATGGTAATATAATTCTTTATTGATGCAGATGCTCCAGAGTTGGGTGTGAGCACAGCTGGTTTAGGCCACATGGAGCTAGCAAAATGGCCACCTCCTGCTATGCATGCCAGTCCTTCTCCAGGTCTTCTCCAGGTCTTCTCCAGGTCGGGACGTGGAAGAGAAAGAAAGAAGAATGAAACCAGGAACAGCAGTGGGTTTTATGAGATAAAAACTGGAAATGCTAAGTCAGAAATGGAAATGGCTAGGAAAGGGGGTGGAAAAAACAAGGCACTCTGGGAAGGAAGAAGGCTGGTGGGATTTATGTACCCTGCAGGCATGGGTGGGGATCTTTCAGGCAAAACAACGATTATATAAATAGTCCATAATATCAAACAATATAGGGGAGCTGGTGTAATGCCCAACACTTACTTACCCTGATGTTT